>NC_090249.1:38288231-38368231 GCF_037325665.1 Littorina saxatilis | reverse complement strand
CAATTTGACAGTAAGTATTATAAATAAAAAAAGAATCAAAAAACAAGAAAGGTAGGTTTCTGGAACGTTTGTTATTGACAAAACAATACATTCACAAATATATCGACCCAACGGTCTTTTAAGTGCACAGACAAACAATAACGGGGATATAGCTCAGTTGGTATTGCGCTGGATTTGTATCCAGTTGGCCGCTGTCAGCGCGAGTTCGATCCCAGGTTCGGCGGAAATTTATTTCACAGAGTCAACTTTGTGTGCAGACTCTCTTCGGTGTCCGAACCACCCCCCGTGTATACTACATTGGGTGTGCACGTTAAAGATCCCACGATTGACAAAAGGGTCTTTCCTGGCAAAATTGCTTCGGCACAGTTAATAATTGTCTACCATATCCGTGTGACTTGGAATAAGGCCGTGAAAGGTAAATATGCGCCGACATGGCTGCAATCTACTGGCCGTATAAAATTTCATCTCACACGGCATCACTGCAGAGCGCCTAGAACTGTACCCACGGAATATGCGCGATATAAGCCTCATTGATTGATTGATTGATTGATTAAAAATATAAGTTTTATTATAAGTTATCGTTATTGTTTTGTCTGTGCACTTAAAAGACCGTTGGGTTGATATATTAGTGAATGTATTGTTTTGTCAATAACAAACGTTCCAACAACCTACCTTTCTTGTTTTTTGATGCTGAATTTTGGAACGTTGGCAGTCTCTTTGTTTTTGGATTGATTTAGTAAGTATTATAATGCACCAGCAACCTCCTATGCAATCCACTTTCGAGAAAGCAGCAAAGAAGCGGGGGAAAATAAGTATCGTAAGCTTACTTTCTTACTGTAACCGAGTGCCGAAACACTACGATCACCTCGGGAGGCGAAGTGCAATCAAACAGGATTGAAAATGTTAGGGGTAATTTCTTAGCCCTATAAAAACTGTTATGCAAACCCGAAGGTTTCCATGAACATACAGACAATCGGAAACCACCAGACCCCATCACAAACAGAATTCCACAATCAACCGGTGTTGACTTAAAGGCCAACAACTCGGGTGCAGAGTCTGCTGTGAAAGGAGCGGTAGCCTCCCCTGTCACATTACTATCGGAGGAAGGCACAGTTCTTGAGGTGAAAACAGTGTGCTCTCTATCTGAGATGTGGCCAGGATTTGACATGGGATAAAGCCACCCCTCCAATTGGACACATACCAAATGTCTACATCCGGACTGCTTCCTGTGACCGGTGTAACACGAAATTTTTACTCCACGAAAAATTTACTCCGGAGTAAATATTTCGTACGAAATTCTTACTCCGAGTACACTTTTCGTACGAGAAAAGAACTCCCCAAGGCACGAAAAAATAACTCCCTCCACGAAATTTTTACTCCCCATTTTTTTTACTTCCAGTAAAAATCTCGTACGCAAAAATGGGATGCGGGCGAAGGGATAATGCCAATAAGTGATCTCGCGCACACGAATGTCGCGCTACCCTCCTTCCACCCCTTCCACCACCAAGACTAACAGGGGACAAGGGAGTCAAAATTTCGTACACCTGGCATGGGAAGTTAAATTGCTCGTGTTGGGGTGAAGTAATTTATTCGTTATTTATTCGTCAGGGGAGTAACATTTTTGTACGAAATGTTTACTCGGAACTCACCTGTCTTGGGGAGTAATTTTCTCGTGCAATGGGGGAGTGCTTTTTTCGTAAAGGGAGTAACTTTGTCGTACGAAATGTTTACTCCGGAGTAAAACGCTCGTGGGAGTAATTTTCTCGTGTTACACCGGCACGGTTGGCCTAGTGGTAAGGCGTCCGCCCCGTGATCGGGAGGTCGTGGTTTCGAACCCCGGCCGTGTCGTACCTAAGACTTTAAAATTGGCAATCTAGTGGCTGCTCCGCCTGGCATCTGGCATTATGGGGTTAGTGCTAGGACTGGTTGGTCCGGTGTCAGAATAATGTGACTGGGTGAGACATGAAGCCTGTGCTGCGACTTCTGTCTTGTGTGTGGCGCACGTTATATATCAAAGCAGCACCGCCCTGATATGGCCCTTCGTGGTCGGCTGGGCGTTAAGCAAACAAACAAACAAACAAAAAAACTGCTTCCCGTGCTGAGGAATTTTTGTTTTCGCTTCCTGCTTTGTTTTGATGAATTAATTTCTATACTACGTATATAGCCACCAGAAGCTTTTTAACACTTTCTATCCCACCTATGTTGACCAAGTTGTGTTAGGCCGAGATCAGCTGTGCTGCAGCAGGTCACTCAGAATTGTAGTAACTGTGTAGTAACTGTGTATCAACACGCTGGAATGCGGGCGTTAGATCGACGTTACAGGAAGCGACTGAAGCTAACAGTCTGAGCGGATGTGTCCGTACCTGGTCAGAAAGAGCCATATGAGTGGGTACGGATGTATCCGTACCTAGGAGACAATAAGTTAAGAAAATAATGCATTCAGAACAAAATTCCCTCTCCGGGTAGGAAGCAGTCAGGATTTTGATATTAGGTTTGAATCCAAGTGGAAGGGTGGCTTTAATCCATGTCACAGCCTGGGCAGTTCTGAGATGGTGATCTGAACCGTTTACACGGCAAGGAAAAGTACTTCTAAACATGTTTGTGACAGAGTGTGTATATGCAAACAGGAGAACAACAGTATGTACATGTTAGAGTCATTCAAAACTTCTACCTGAGAGCAGAGGGGTCACATCATGCTTGCCGATGTTGTCTTGGGAATCATTTGATGACACTACTTATTATGTAGTTATACTTTGTGGTGCTCAATCAGCGTGTTCAAAGTTGTACTTTCCGTTTCATTGCTGTAATATCCCATTTCTGGGAAATTCGGTTCGCTTCCTCTCTGTCACTGTGGAAAGCTAGCAGCAACAAGAGTGACGCTACCCGGGTGTGTGCGTGTTTAGGTGTAAACAACGACCTGCATTTCTGGCAGACTGACCAAGGTCTTTTACGGTGGTACGGAGGTAGGCAATGGATACCGTCTCTGAGTCATCACATACTGATGACCCGTGTCTGTTCGTCCCGGTCTGGAGTTGATCTTGTAAGTCCCGCGAAACAAAATTCCACTGCACTACCAACAGAGCTACTAGACCCCTGGCTGTACTGCGTGATACTTAACAACAATATTGTGTTTAGAAGCAGGTCTATGGAACACACCATGAACAAGTTACACGGGCGATTTTACCTTGGCAGTTTGAGCTTCATGGCCTGGTCCTTGATCACATCCGCAAGGTGTTTGCACAGCTCGGGGGCTTCGTCCTTGTCATACGTCTTGTCTGCACACAAATGTTTCATTTTTCATTTGTTTTATTCCAATCGCTGGGAAATTCGGGTCGCTACCTCCAAGTGGAAAGCTAGCAGCAACAGAGTCGCGCTGCGTGTTTAAGTGTAATCAGCCACCTGCACTTATGCCAGAATGACCGAGGTCTTTTACGTGCCGCAGTGGTGACACGGGGGTGGAGCATGGATACCGTCTCTGAGTCTGCACAGAAAGTTGACCCGTGTCCGTCCCGGCCCGGATGCGAACCCGCGACCCTAGGATCACAAATCCAGTGCTCTACCAACTGAGCCACCGGGTCCCCGGTTAACAGCTTTCGTCTTTTCAGCATGGCGAAAGGACCCGATATTTTGACAAGAACACGTATTATACGCCGAGTCAAAATGCATTTTTCGACTCAGCTTCTAATGAAGCTGTTTTTAAATCTCTCGTAATGCAGAGGTTCGTGCGTCGTAGCAGACGACGGCTTAACCGGATACTGTGCGCTATGGCCGCCAGCTAGCCCGCCATCTCAGCTTACCCACCAGCAGCACCTTATAATTCTGGTCGCAGTCCTAGATCAGCTTCTAAGACGACTCTGTGATAGCCTACAGTGCTAGAAGACATTCTCATTTTACTCTAGTCGTGACAGTGCCTGCGGGAGTGAACAATTTATATTTAACTTTGGAGATAAGTCATTTTATGTTGTTATTTACATGTGGTTAAGTTCGACTGTGTGAGTGAACATCTTGTGTTGTCGAGTGAATGCGGACAGAATGAGAGAGTTTCATATTCTTATGTATGTACATTTATTCTAGTCGTGGAATACATTTTTTTGGCCATGTTCTTCTGTGTTACGTTTGCTTTAAAGGTACTGAACTTGTCAAATCCAGGTGCACGGAGCCCCTGGCCGGGCTTTTCGTCATACCTCAGGCAGCTATCCGTTAGAAGAACTACCAAGTTTCATTGACTTGCACCCAAAAGAGTCAAGAACTGCGATTTTTTTACGAATTAATTTCGTACTCGGACCCGGCTGGTCTTGACCTATTTTTGGATCTAAATTTAGATCAGGTAGATCACCACATCATGCACAAAAAGACACATCACTAGCAAACTATGTCAGACGTCATCATGAGTTTGTGTAAAACAAAATCGAGGCCGGAATCACTCAGTTGAATCGAACTCCGACCAAACACCACGTAATAACTAGGTTAATTTATGCACTCGCGTGAACAAGAAACTGTCGAGCTTCACAGATGTCGTCGTTGGGTAGTTTTGGGTTTGTTTTACTACCATAGGAGGATTTGTGAACTGTAAATGCACTCAGCTGCAACAAAAACGCAAAACGAAGGCTGTGAGCTGCACTGTGCCTTTAATTTGCGCTACCTTGTGTTGTCCCAGCGAATTAAAGACACCGTCCTTCTCATGAACACGACCATGTTCTCCGCTACACGTCTGTTCAGGCAATTACACGTAATAAAAGCATCCTTTCAGTATGACACGGGCTAACAATTAACAGCGTCTTTGCGTTCTGCGCCGAGTGGGAATTGTTATGTTGTATGATGTTATATGAAGTCTTATATCGCGCGCGTATCTCCAGACTCGGACTCAAGGCGCAGGGATCTATTTATGCCGTGTGAGATGGAATTTTTTTACACAATTCATCACGCATTCACATCGACCAGCAGATCGCAGCCATTTCGGCGCATATCCTACTTTTCACGGCCTATTATTCCAAGTCACACGTGTTTGTTGGTGGACATTTTTTTTATCTATGCCTATACAATTTTGCCAGGAAAGACCCTTTTGTCAATCGTGGGATCTTTAACGTGCACACCCCAATGTAGTGTACACGAAGGGACCTCGGTTTTTCGTCTCATCCGAAAGACTAGCACTTGAACCCACCGCCTAGGTTAGGAAAGGGGGGGGGGGGAGAAAATTGCTAACGCCCTGACCCAGGGTCGAACTCGCAACCTCTCGCTTCCAAGCGCAAGTGCGTTACCACTCGGCCACCCAGTCCCAATTGTTTGCATACGGGTCGTTTTTAAAATTAGTTTTAGAAAACAGTTTCTACTGTGCACAGGAAACAGCCAGGCTGTTGATTTTTGGCAGGTGTTCAAGTTGAAAGAATCTTTTATCTCGTGCAAAAGCCAGAACTGTGGTGGTGAACATGATGGCTTACACGAGAGGAGACTGTGACTTTACCCAAGGCTTTGTGTAAATTCAACATGAATGTACATTCAGAAGCGTTTAATACAGCCTTTATGTTTATAACAAAACAAACAAACAACAACAGTATACGCACGAAAGTCTTTCTTTGCATCAAACAAATTAAAGGAAGGTGCATTTTGAAGTAAAAAGCTCAAAATTTATGTTTGTATATACATGTATATTTATACTACGCACACGGACACAGACACACGCACAGACACACAGACACACAGACACACAGACAAACACACACACACACACATACACACACACACACACACACACACAGACACACACACACACCACACACACACACACACAAACGCACACGCACACACGCACGCACGCGCGCGCACACACACACACACACACACACACACAAACGCACGCATGTGCGCGCATGCGACTCCCTCACGCATTCGCTCAATAATCACTCGGTCACTCACTCACTCACTGACTCACTAACTAACTCACTCACTCACTCATTCACTCACTCACTCACTCGCTCGCTCGCTCGCTCGCTCACTCACTCACTCACTCACTCACGCACTCACTCACTCACTCGCATAAACACTTTCCACCCAACTTTCTCCATGTTTGTCTACATCTATACTAAAAATGGATATTGACAGCCAACCTTGCAAGGTGCTGTCAAGGATAAGTTTCATAACCGGTTTAAGCACGTGCGGCTTGAACACTGTGTAAGGCTCCAGCTGGTATGTGTTCTCCAAATACACCAGCTGGAACACAACGACAACAATTACAACAGCAGGTAGATATTAACAAGAACAAGAGAACAAGGACAGGAATTGTATCCGCTATATACCATACAAGCCATTCGTATTTCATACATCCATACACTCCTTGCATATACAATACAATCATATAATATAAAAAATATAAAAAGGCCAAAGGGATAACATTAAGTGATTAACAACAACAACAACAACAACAACAACAACAACAACAACAACAACAACAACAACAACAACAACAACATATTGTAATCCCTATTAGCCTACACGGGTTGTTGTGGAAGGGAAAGGAAGATTTGAGAAAAGACATAAGAACTCACATTGTAATCGTCCGCCAAATCTAACTCAATACTGTTTTTAAGAACATGCACATAAGCAGTGCTTGTTGCGCCCCTTTGATTTGATGTTCACGTTTGTGGTATTGTTATCAGACTTTTTTTTTCTTCTGTCTTTCTTTTTTGGACCTCAGGTGCATGCAGGCTGCTTCAACCACGAGTTGTTTTGCCTTTGTTTTGTTGTTGTTTGTTTTGTTTTGTTTTGTTTTGTTATTAGACATTCTGAAATAAAATAAAATAAAACCACATATATTCGCTTGTGTATTCCCTGCAATCGGCCGAACATTTTTTGCAAGATAATTTTTGTGTAATAGTGTTTGTCTCTGCACTTAAAAGACCGCGGGGTCGATATATTTGTAAACGTGGCGTTTTGTTTTGTCAATAATTAAACGTTCCAACAGCATACCTTTCTTGTTTTTTGATTCCATATGTTTCAACCAAATTACTTACCCGTCTCACAGTCGAGGGTCTGTCGGTCTCGGGTTCGCAGGCAAAATCGGTGAAGGCGTCTCCAGTGGGATCCTGGCACTGCTGGGGTTCGAACAGCGAAGCGTCTCGCTGCATCTTTGGAGGCATTCTGCGCTGGGCCGAGAGAGGCCGCTCTATCCAGTCGAAGACACTGAAAAAAGTAATCATGGGGGACTGAGTGATTGTGTCACTGATTATGAAGTTGACAGGGTGGTGATGAATTGGTAATGACTCGATTATCTCGGTGGAAAAGAAACGTACCTGTGTCGCGTTCATTCATGCATTCACGCACTCAAGCATGCCCGGACCCACGAACACACTCATCCTGTCACTCAATGTCTCCCGGACGCACACACACACACGCTTGGGCAACCTTACTCTATCGCTCATCCACTCACTTACTGTGAACAATATTCGCTAGACTATTTACAAAACTTTAGCATTTGATAAGGCTTATCGTCACACATTTTTGAAACATTTTAAATACAGCATTTTTTACGATAAAATAAAGCAGCGAAGGTTAGACCAAGGACCGAAAAAGGACCATATTTAAACATAGCAATCAAGTTACCTGTTCATCGCCATATTGAGGAATTTCTGCTTCTGCGTAGATTATAGTTCTTTGCCAATTCCTACATGAACATTTCAGGCAACGCTTTCAAAATGTTGTGCCTTTCCGCGTGTGAAACACTAGAATCAGCTCTTGCAAGTTTGATATCATAAATATGCATTCATGGGCTGGCCTGTCAAGTGCATTGTATTAAATTTCGGGTAGTTCTGATTGTATTTCAAGCGAACAACGTCATAAGTTTCACAGTTTCAGCAGCATTTTACATTCCTATTTCACATTATTATATAAAGTTGAAGCCATGTGAATTCATAACTCTGAACCGCCATCATTTTCAGAGTTTTCACAGTTCCAGCAGCATTTTACATTCGTCATTCCTATTTCACATTGTTATATAAAGTTGAAGCCATGTGAATTCATAACTCTGAACCGCCATCATTTTTCAGATTTCAGAGTTTTCACAGTTTCACAAGCACCTTTCAGTTTCTGCTACAGCATAATAGCACAACCACTAAGTTCAAGAGGTTAAAAATTTAGAACTTTGAGAAAGAACACTGGGATACTAACACGCTTCACAGTTTGCTCTCATTTCTTTCACATTGACCAAATTCAGACTGGCTCAATTCTTTGTGATGATATCAAAGTTCATCGTTCACTATCACAACAGTTACACCAATTTTTTTGTGACGCCGCACGTAGCGAAAACCCTCGTCACTTCTTAGTGTATCTCATCTGACCATCTTTGTGCAGTGCAGTGCGGAATGTTTCCATCAATGGTCGCGTGCTGTTATCTCCTGCCACCCGGGGATTGGCGGGTGGCTAATGAACGGGTGGACGGGTGAGGGAAGCAGGACAGTGTCTGGTTATCTTGGAAACCACGACACAACACCTGTGCCAACAACAGGCACATGCCATTGTTTGGAATTTCTTTTCTCCGAAATTGACTGTGCAGTCAAGCCTTGACTACAACGAACTAAATATATTCATTGCTGGGGAATAGTTAACTTAAATACGTTTCAAACGCTTCAAATTCATAAGGTGGAAAATCCGAAAGGGGAACTCAGAATTGTTTCATGTTTAAAATGCCTTAGTTATCGTGTAAGAGGGCACCTTTAAAATTCCTGCAGCAGTTTATATTGACACTTCTTGAATTCCATTTGAATCTTTTAAAATGTGTCGATTGTATTATTTCTGTAGCGGCTGCAAAAGCCTGGAGCGTGTGACAAAATGAACCCACATACTGACGCGCAAGCAACTTTCATGACAGACGTGAGTAAAAATGAACATATCAGAAGAAACCTCGACTCCTTCCAACGAATTCAATACCAATTATCAATGACGATAGTTTTGTGGTAAGTTGGAGTCCATGGCTATTCGGTCTGTGAAATGCATTTTACTTTCGCTGTTCTCTCTGTGTGTGTGTGTATGTGTGTGTGTGTGTGTGTGTGTGTGTGTGTGTGTGTGTGTGTGTGTGTGTGTGTGTGTGTGTGTGTGTGTGTGTGTGTGTGTATGTGTGTGTGTGTGTGTGTGTGTGTGTGTGTGTGTGTGTGTGTGTACCTGCCTGTCTCCCAATCTTTCTTTCTTTCTTTTCGTTCTTTCTTTCTTTCCTGCAGTCGCCTATGTTTGCATGAGATCCAAATGATGATGAAAAGTTCCCTTCATGACTAATTGATCAATCTCTTGGCCCGCCGCGCATTGTCTATGAAGTTAGTGCTCGTATTCGCTTGATTGGTTTCATGTCTGGAGGTATTTCGGAGAAAGTTCTTGGTGCTTTCTTTTCTGCCTACGAGTACTGTTATGAAAAAGGACTTCAGACAGCCAATAAAAGACATCAGACATGAAAGAAATACATTATATGAAACAGGGGGGAAAAATACCAGAATTTACAAAAGTGTAGAAAGGAAAAGACCTGACAATATCAGTAGTCAACTTGCTTCGAAGTGACTTCTCACCGGCTCAAGACGTCTTGTTTGGCGGAAACAGAAGTTCAGCTCAAGTCAATCCACCTGAAAGGACATTATCCACTTAAAAAAAATACAGATCAAATCACAAACATCGCACTGTCTAAGCTCAGAATATCGTTCTGTCACCATGCTTACATTTTTCAAATACGCAATTCTTTGGCGTGCACCTTTACGACACACACAAGACAACAGATTCATCGCCCCCTGTTGGCATTTTTATTTTTATTTCATCGGAGCAACACAGATATTTCATTTTCGCGTGCTCTTAAGAAATAGAAGACACGAAATCAATAAAGTATTACTTTAGATGAGACCAACCTCTCTGACAATAGTTTCGTTTTGACACGCTCACTAGTAAAAAGCATCCACAAGTTACATTGATCAGGAGAGTTACACAAATGCAGAGTCGATAGGAGAGATAGGACTGAACTTGGGGGTTTCATTAGGACACAGCCATTTTTGTAAAGGTAAAGTCCTTCTCGTAAATGCGATCATGTTCATAAAGACAGATCAATTCTGGCTTTTACTCAAGATAAGAGATACGTTTCAATTTAAACACATGACAAAAATCAAAAGCCTGTCTGGTTCCTGTGCAAAAAGTGGCAATTGTTTCAGGAATTAATTTTCCTAAGTTACACCCATGTACATCTGCAAGGCTATATTAATTCTGCATAAATCCCACGTTACACAAGAATGTGTTTCCCCTCCATCTTCTTTTCAAACCGTGTTCGTTCTACGTGTTGCTTTTGCTTGTTGTTGCCCTTTGTGTTTGTTTGTTTGTTCGCGATCCTGGTGAAGCTTTCATAAGCGAAAATTCGTACTGTATTGTGCTGTCCTTGTAATCGGTGAGTACAAAATGCTTTGGTTTTTTTAAGAATGCATCCGTGTTTGATACTTTTGAATTACGTTTGTATAACTGTGGGTCGTCTTTGTGTGTGTTTTTGTGTGTATGTGTATGCGTGTGCGTGTGTGTGTTTGTGAGTGTGTGTATGCGTGTGCGTGTGTGTGTGTGTGTGTGCGTGCGTGTGTGTGTGTGTGTGTGTGTGTGTGTGTGTGTGTGTGTGTGTGTGTGTGTGTGTGTGTGTGTGTGTCCAAACGAAAGGATGTATACACAAATGATTCCATGGCATGTGAAACGGACATATCTATGGCAGTTGGAATGCTGGTGCACGCAGAAAGTTCGTTACCTTTAATGCCATCACTGATTTTACTCCCCGGCACCAGACGTTCTGGATAGGAATCCTGTTTGCACACTCCAACGAGATTTTTGTTTCCTTTAGATATTTCATTCAGGAATTGTCGTCTTCTTTGATGGCGATGAAAATCTTTGTGTTGGACGTTCAAAACATTGAAGTATGGCTTCTTGTCGGACGCTTGCGTATCACGTATGCGTTTTTGCTGGACGCCCGAGTAATCAACATGTGCTGCCTTTTGCCTGATGCCTGAGCGACCAGTATAACATCCCCCCCTCCTATAACATATATGCATCAAATGCAACATTTTGCCGGGCGTCGAGCATTTTGGTATTTGTGGCAAATCTTAACATGTCATACAGTATTTTTCTTTATCCAAGCATCTGCAATATTTGCCGGACGTCCGACCCGGAACCAGAACAGTTAACGATGTTTGCCCTTGTCGGACGTCGGATACGTCTACTGTTTCCAGTACAAGGCAAGACATGCTTTGGATTCAGAGAGACCATTTTATCAAAGAAATCTACAACGGTCGCAACAAAGGGAGAGGGGGAAAGGGGGACACCATATATCCCCAACCGGCCTCAATTCCTTTCCTGCCGCAGTCAAATCACACATTCTGCAACCCTTCTCAGACGGCTTTGCATAGCTTGGTCTCGGGGCAGGGAGAGATGCAAGGCCGTTGGTTCCAGCGATACGAGGGGAGACGTTTGCAGACGAGTGTTTTAATGTTTGTCCACGGGCACAGGAATCAAGCATTTCCCAATCAATACATCACACTCAAGGAGCCGTTCATTGAGAGGCCGGACTCTGGTTACCCTGCACTTGACTCTGCTTTGTGCTGGAACAATTGTTTTGTGCTCCCTGGGCAGTGTTGACGCGTTACGCCAATGTTTGTACCCAGCTCCTGGTTACAAAGAATTGTGTTACTCTACACTTGACTCTGCTTTGTAGTGGAACAATTGTTTTGTGCTCTCCGGGCAGTGTTGACGCGTTATGCCAGTTTTTCTTCCCAGCTCCTGGTTACAAAGAATTGTGTTACCCTGCACTTGACTCTGCTTTGTGGTGGAACAATTGTTTTGTGCTCTCCGGGCAGTGTTGACGCGTTATGCCAGTTTTTCTTCCCAGCTCCTGGTTACAAAGAATTGTGTTACCCTGCACTTGACTCTGCTTTGTGGTGGAACAATTGTTTTGTGCTCTCTGGGCAGGGTTGACGTGTAACGCCAATTTTTGTACCCAGCTCCTGGTTACAAAGAATTTGTTATTGTTCGCGGTCACTGGAAAGTTGTCAACATTTCATCGGTTTGAACTGAAAGTACCTGAAAATAAATTGTTAGTCATATATTTTTCACTGTCTGCGTTCCCTGGGAGTTTTTCATTATTTCATCGGTTCAAGTTGAAAATACAGGAACAAATGGTTAGTCATATCGGTTCTGGTTGCACTGTGTTTCTCGTGTCCTTGTGGAGTCATGGCAACTTCATGAGGCCTTAGTGTGGCTGATTACCATGACCTGGTCACAGTTTGTGTGTGTGTGTGTGTGTGTGTGTGTGTGTGTGTGTGTGTCTCTGTGTGTGTCTGTCTGTGTGTCTGTGTGTCTGTTTTGTACGAGCTAATATTTATTTTAATTTTGATATTAAATAACATAACTTAATGCGCCGACGTGGTGTGCTGTGGTGATCAATCAGAAAAATTGAATGCGATTGGGCGTGAAGGCAACATTGTCAATGCAGTATGCCATTTTCCTGCGTCTTCATCATGAATTCTGCAGCATTTCACTTTAAGCGTCTCGACAGCACGCCTCTCATTGTTCATGCCATCAAAAAATCTGAGACACTGGATGGATGACCGAGATTTTTTCTTCTTCTCTGTGTGTGCATACGTAGCACCACAGAAACCGCACGATGCTCTGCTCTCACCATAAGTGGGCTTATATGGAAAGCCGTTTGGCCCATAACCAATACACGTGTAAGAAATAATTCATACACGTGTAAGAAATGTTTTATACACGTGTAAGAAATAATTCATACACGTGTAAGAAATGATTCATACACGTGTTTGAAATAATTCATACACGTGTAAGAAATGATTCATACACGTGTTTGAAATAATTTTTACACGTGTAAGAAAAACTTTTATTTTATGCACGTGTAATAATCATTTCTTACTCGTGTATGAATTACTTCTTACACGTGTATGAATTATTTCTTATACACGTGTATGAATTATTTCTTACACGTGTATGAACTATTTCTTACACGTGTATGAATTATTGTTTACACGTGTATGAATGATTTATTACACGTGCATTAAATGTAGGAGTCATGTGGTTAAGCGACTCAAAAACTCGGACTGGGAATCGACATGAAAAACAATGGCGGACGAAGTCACACAAGTCAAAATTACATTTTCTAACCCTAAGCGATACGGAGTTGGCACCTGTGAAATTAGTCTGAAGAGGGATAAATTCGGGCCCATTTAGTCATTAACTTAAGTCGGAACTGTTGAGAATCTCGCACCGTGCGTTGCAGACTTTCAGCGGTAGTGTGTAGCTTTTGATCGAGTACAAAACTACAGTCAGCTCTACGAGAGTTGTCGATCTTCTTCAGATGTTCGTCGTTACCGTAATTCTGCACTTTATTTCGGTTAGAAAATGATCATGCACATTATATTTACTGTTATTTCTCTCAATATCTATACCTTTCTTCTTTTTTTTTAATCGCGGAAGACATTCTATGCAGTAATAACAGAGCTTTGCAAGTCGTACATTTTCCGATTCAAGTTTTCCTGCACCTCTGATTTAACACACGTGTGTGAAATTGATTTCTTACACGTGTATAAATTATTTCTTACACGTGTATGAATCATTTCTTACACGTGTATAAATTATTTCTTACACGTGTATTGGTTATGAGCCAAACGGCTTTCCATAGGGCTTTTCCCAAACTCTTGTTCATTTCCATATGATTTGACGACGGACCGCCTGGCCTTGTTAGTTTACCTTTGCCTGTGATGTTTTCGTTCTGTTTGATTGTGGGGGCCAGCGAGTTTGTCAGCACAACAGCCAGGCGAAAATGGACTGGATTTTATAGCCCCGAGATAGTGTTTTACTGCGATCGAGGTTGCTGTAACCTGCTTGTAATAAATATTCAGAAGTGTCAAGTAAAAGGGTTCCGTGTTTTTTAGCGGAAAGCAGGGGAGAGAGGAAAGAGGGGGTGGCGGATATATATATATATATATATATGTGTGTGTGTGTGTGTGTGTGTGTGTGTGTGTGTGTGCGTGTGTGTGTGTGTGTGTGTGTGCGGATGTGTGCGCGGCGTTCATGCATGTGTGTATTCGTATTTACGTGCGTGTTCGTGTGTGTGTGCGTTTGCTTATGTGTGTGCATACATGCGTGCGTGTTTTTGTCTGCGTGCGTGTGTGCGATAGAGAGAGAGAGAGAGAGAGAGAGAGAGAGAGAGAGAGAGAGAGAGAGAGAGAGAGAGAGAGAGAGATCTTCTGTACCCCTGACCAAACTACTCTCAGAGGCAAACGTTTGACAAATATAAACACAATTATAGGAGATAAGTTAACTCACGAATTTCAGGCGAAGCCAATCTCATCAATGAAATATGTCACCAGGAAACAACAAAAATAACGCTATTGCTGCTACAGAAAATGTTACAAAAATCAACAAACTCAAAATATGAAACAGGTTTATAACGTTAGCATTTCGTTAAGCCTTTCACTTTCAAACAAAAAAGGTGTGACGGGAATTATAAGACGAAGTAGTAAAAAGTTCGTTTCTTTACATGTGCTGAACAAATCCTAACACCATGAGTAGGCGTGCGGTTGTCACTCAACGTCTGATAAAACAGTAGTTCAAGTACTTTCAATAACCGGAAATCGTCACGCAAATAATCAGTATCTAAGATAGCTGTCTCTTTAAAGGCACAGTAAGCCTCCCGTAAACCATCACAGATACTGTCAGGCTTTTACACACAGTTTGTTTGTTTGTTTGCTTAACGCCCAGCCGACCACGTTTAAACACAGTAGCCTACAAACACCCTTCCATTTGAACGCTCACCAAACGGGAACATCCTTGGTGCCCTACGTCAAGAGCGAGCAATTTTCAAAGAATTAATTTTGCGGAGAGAGTGTCAGAGACAATCTGACCGTGGTGCGTTTTGGCGCTAGACCTAACTTTTAAAATCTAAATAACAAATTGACAACTTGTTACACAAACATTCTTAAATCATAAAAGAATTCTTTTTTCATCAAGACAAGATCAGTACAATTCGAAGTTTTGATAGTTTGAAAAAAGAAAAGCCCGGAAGCAGGGTCACGCAAGATCGTGGTTTTCGTAGCAGACGACGGTTTATACCAGTCCTATCGCCAGTTCCTCTGAACAGTCAAAAGCCATCGCTAGAGTTCTTCTGAACCACAGCCGTTTATTTCGTGCATAGTCAGAGGTACTTAATAACGTGCTATTGCAGATAAGCTCACAGCGAGTCGCATTCAAATTACTAACTGACGACTACATTGTGAAAAAGGGAAACTTGATCACACGGGTTCACGATGGCTCAGGGGCCGGTAAGATAAACCACGCAAAAATAAATTCTTTGAAAATTGCTCGCTCTTTACGGAGGGCACCTAGGATGTTCCCGTTTGGTGAGCGTTCAAATGGAAGGGTGTTTGTACTGTGTGTAAAAGCCTGACAGTATCTGTGATGGTTTTCGGGATGCTTACTGTGCCTTTAACCGATGAAACTGGGTGGCCGAGTGGTAACGCACTTGCGCTCGGAAGCGAGAGGTTGCGAGTTCGACCCTGGGTCATGGCGTTAGCAATTTTCTCCCCCCTTTCCAAACCTAGGTGGTGGGTTCAAGTGCTAGTCTTTCGGATGAGACGAAAAACCGAGGTCCCTTCGTGTACACTACATTGGGGTGTGCACGTTAAAGATCCCACGATTGACAAAAGGGTCTTTCCTGGCAAAATTGTATAGGCATAGATAAAAATGTCCACCAAAATACCCGTGTGACTTGGAATAATAGGCCGTGAAAAGTAGGATATGCGCCAAAATGGCTGCGATCTGCTGGCCGATGTGAATGCGTGATGTATTGTGTAAAAAAATTCCATCTCACACGGCATAAATAAATCCCTGCGCCTTGAATATGTGCGCGATATAAATTGCATAAATTTTTTTTTTTTTTTTAAATCCCTGCGCTTAGAACTGTACCCACGGAATACGCGCGATATAAGCCTCATATTGATTGATTGATTGATGAAACAACCATTCAGTAAAACTAAACCAAAAATTAGTTAATGGGCTTATGGCAGATTACCAGCACACATCTCTGTGTACCTGTGACACAATCAATTAATAAAATGTAAATAAACAAAAAATGTTTGATGGCAGACAGAAATGTTAGACATTATTTTTGTTTGTTGTGAAATAAGACCAAGGTATGAGGTTTGACGGCAAATTAAGTCATTTGAAGAAGTGGAGACAAGACAGCGAAAGAGAGTACGCGCATGTGCGAATGCAAACTTTTTGCTCTTGTTACATCAGGAGGTTGCTTAACGACTATTAACAGGTCGCTCCGGCACACACACACACACACACACACACAAGCGCGCGCGTACACACACACACACAGACACACACCAAGACATAAAACACACCGAAGTCTTCATCTGCTTTGCTTTGCTTCAAATGTAATTAAACGTAAATGCAAAATCAGAAATCATGAAACAGAAGGTTCACACAAAATGCACACAAACTACAATTCCTTCTATTTATCTTACAAAGACGTGGAATTCAAATCCTTGCCCTTTCTTAAATTCACTCGAGTCTGGCAAGCGAAGAATTTCACGCCGAATTCAATCTTCACGGTATTCTAATAAAAATATGAATACGAAAAAGAAAAAAAATGGGAGAAAGAAGTAAAAAATGAAAAAAATGGAACAGCATAATAAAAGCCATCTACACAAAGTTAAATAAGCATTCGACTATTTGTTAGTCACGTCGGTTAATAGAACTTATTCAGCTATACGTGTTGTAGTGCGCGCGAAAGTGAGATAGAGAGAGTGTAAGAGAGAGAGAGAGAGAGAGAGAAAGAGAGAGAGAGAGAGAGAGAAAATACAGAGAGAGAGAGAGAGAGAGAGAGAGAGAGAGAGAGAGTGAGAGAGAGAGAGAGAAGATATGCGTGTGTGTGTGTGTCTATCTGTGCGCGCGCGCGTGCGTTTGTGAATGCACTGACATTGTACTAATCTGGGTAATTTATTTTGTTAGTACATGTGTCTTCATCTTATATGTCCGCGTTCGTGGGTGCCTGCGTTCGCGAGTATAGATGCACCAGGGGCGGACGAGGGGGGGGGGGGTTCCGGACCCCCCCCCCCCCCAGCCAAAAAATAAAAATATATTTATGGTGCATTTCTTTATTTTACATTGAGTTTCAATTTTTGGGGTATTAATCAGTGACAAAATCTGCTGCCTGAAACTGGTAATGATCATCCTCAGAATGCACTAGATTGCACCATTTTGCATCCTTTTTTTCAACATTTTCCGGGGGGGCATGCCCCCGGACCCCCCTAGCAAGCTAGGCGCTTCGCGCCGTCGGCTCGGCGCTTCGCACCCATATCTTCACAATATACTTTTGGAAACCCCCCCCCCCCCCCCCATACAATGAACTGATCCGCCCCTGTGCACATGTGTAAAGTATTCATGCACGTTTGTTTGTGCAATTGAGTTCTCTGTCGGAACATTCATATAACGTCTTTCCACGAGTTGCGTAATTACACATTTTGCAACTTTTTAAGAATTGTTTTTCAAATCTTGCTAAATTTTAGTGGATAAACTGTCACAATTAATCGCTTCAATATTGATATATATATATGACGATATTTCTACTGCAAACTTCATTTCTACAGAATGTCACACTTTCTGTGAAAACAGCAGAAAAGAGGGAGTAAAACAACGGGGGGGGGGGGGGGGGGGGGGGGGGGCGGGGGGGGGGGCAGAAAAGAAGAGAATAGAAATGAATAAGTTCAGTCGTGAAAACATCAGCCAAGTTCACAGAAAAGAAAAGAATAGAAATGAATAAGTTCTGTGGTGAAAACATCAGCCAAGTTCACAGAAAAGAAAAGAATAGAAATGAATAAGTTCTGTGGTGAAAACATCAGCCAAGTTCAAGTCCGTTGTAGGAATCAAAACGTCGCCAGAAGATGTAGGTGCTGAAGGTCTATTTGGCCCCGCCCCAGCAGTAGACCCTCCCCAGCGTGTGGAAGCCTTCCTCCTCGTTCATATCACCTAAGACGACGAAACACGCACACTCCGTCACAAAACGTACGCTTTCTTGCGGCGCAGCTACATCTCCACACAGCTTGGCATTTTGCAGCGCATATGCTATGCGATGGCATTCTTGGAGAGTGGGGGTTGGGGGCGGGGGGGTGGGGGTGGGGGGGGAGGTAGGTGTTACATAACATTGTCTGATATTTCGAGACAAAGAAGAAATATAACGAGAGGAATGGGGATTGTACGAGGTTAAGCCAAGGACAAAGAATCTAAGCCAAAATGTAAGTTCGCACACTTTCGCCTTTAAACTGTGTAGGTAGCTTTGTTTACTTTTCGGAGAGCAAAACGCATCCTGCGCCAAACATAAAGATAACCATATTCCGATGATGCCTACGCGCGCAGCGCTTTATACTGGACATAAGGCAAAAAGCCAGCAGGACATAAATCAAAAATGTCACAGCAAAAAGAAAGTAGTAGCTTTGCAAGTGCGCACACTGCTCACAATAGGCCCTCAGAGGAAGCCTACGGACAGACTAGAATAGAACATGCACATAACACAGAATGTCTGCACAGCACACACACACACACAGCAATACAGCACACCGTCTTGTACCTCCTTCTGCCCTGCCGAAGTCGGGGTATCCTTTTTAATCCACCGAACAATTAATATCCACAGCCATGTGTGTCTCCTGCCTCCAAACACACACGCTACAGAGCTCGACTCGATGTGCGCAGTTTCGTATAAAAATTATTTTCCAAATTTCCCCACTGTGTTTTATAAAATAATCATATTATGAAAGCACTTACATTCTTATCTTAGTTGTTATGTATTCATTGTTAGTAAACATCGGCATTATTCATGTTTTACTTTAAACGCAATCATTGTTATTTATAGATCACAGGCACCTGATGTAAGTAGGTCACACACGTGTAAATGTTGTGCCCAGTCCTTGTTTTTGTTTCTGTTATTATTTTAGTTAGCAGGTCTAGTTGAGCACGTAGTAAGTCTCATGTACCCACTACTAGTCATTGTGCATTTTAGTTAATGGACTGATGATGTCATTTGTATGGAGTCGACGCACGTGCGAGGATATGTAGGCTATGTGTGGGAGGGGGGGGGGGGGCGCGGGAGATGGAAGCTTGCTGTATGTTATGTAATGTATATATTGTGTGTGATACGTGGAAATGTGATACTATTTATTTGCATGTATGATACAGGTACAAATGTGATAATTGTAGGCTTATACTAGTGATTACTGTGTGTGATACATGAAATGTGATATGAATGCTGTTTTTATATGTTATACTCTTACTTTCTCCCAAGCGCAAGACAAATTCTTCTTTGAAAATTGAAGCCAATAAAATTTGAGTTGAGTTGAGTTGAGTTGAGTTGAAACGGTGAAATAAAACACTTCATACTGCAGACGCCATTTTGTTTCTTTAGATCTCGTCGGAAGCCAGTGGAGTTCGCATGCGCAGAGGGAATTGTGGGCACGCTCCGCGCTAGCCTTGGCACCTAACCTTCCCGATTGAGAAGAAGCCAAACTCCTTCTCGGGATCACCTGCGTAGCGCAAAAACAAACAGCAAAACCGTTTGCACTATTCTGCAAAGTAGCTCAAAATAACACCTAAAACAGCACACCTTCTCATACTTACCTGGTACCTGCAAGATCAAATGAGTCGATTGACATACAAAACAGTTTCGTAAAAAGTAGAATAAAGAGAAGAAAATCATCAGACAGAATAAAACTACAGGGCCAATAAAAAGGAGTTCTAGATTAAGAAATACTCCCACAACCCTCTCGTGCAAGTAGAGAGGTGTGGTTCCTGTGGTCACGTGACTAAATTCAGAGCACTCGTCATCTCGCCTGAATGGTTGGTATGTGACATACGATCACAGATCACGTGAGTGCGTGGGAGATGGCGAGTGGTCTGAAGTGGTCACGTGACACTGCGTGTCGTGATTCCATTGGCTGTTATTTTTAGACAGCTCCGGAGCATCGGACAGGGCCCAAGGTGCCATAGCCATCTTCGTTCTGACCACCTAGAAGTAACAGCAAATCATGTTTAGGTTTCTACTCCACAAAGCAAAAGAGACTTTTGTTGAAAGAAACTGATTCATTCAACACTTTTTTTTTAAATGATTACACTTTTCAGCACTATGTGGAATGAATTTCACTTTAAGCATGAAATTGCAATGATTTCATTTATGTCGGTTCATGTTGCAGAATTGTAGCCACAATTATTCGTGTTGAAAAATGACAATGGTTTCTCTGTTCTTTTCTGCAAGCTCTTATTCTCGGTATTTTAAGTCTGTGAGATGTATGGGTTTCAAGTCACCTGATTTAAGATTATCTTACCATACCGTTGATGTGACGATCTCTGAACATTCTGAAACTGTATATCTTTTAATAAGGGGATAGTATCTTGATCATTTGTTTTGATTTTCATATATTTTGAAATGCAAAATTCAAGCAATTTATTAATAGTAATCACAAGCATATGATAAATCACAATGCAAAACGTTACTGAAACGCATCGTAAGACACGTTCTTGTCAAAATGCAAAACCATAGTGGCATGACTCATAATAGCGACACATATCTCAGTCATGCAATAATTCAATGAAGACATTTGTGCAATACATACATAAATTCAGTTAAACAATCTGGTTTCGAGAAGACACTAAGCTACAAAATGTCACATATCAAAACATTAAAAAGGGAACATATTGAGCACACAAACGAACACGAACACAAGCACAGACATACTGACACAATGTCAAAAGGAGAGTTCTGACAGGTAGTGGAAATAGAGTTGGACATCATGTTTGTTTGACGTGTTGTTGTTTTCTGATTTTCTTTTTCTTTCTTTGAATTTGTTTTTATTGTATGCTATTATCTTTGTTGGATGATTGGTTGGTTGATGCTTTTTGTTTTATTAGCTTTCTTCTTTTTTTCTTGGGTTTTCTTTTCTCCTTGTTGTGTTAATTTTGTTTGTACAAACTGCGTGAAACTACTCATTGGTCACACACAAAACCAATCACTGAACGGAAGTTGAATCTAGACAAACTGTTCTCGCCAATCTGATACACACAAGTGAAAGTTTTTAAAGTTCCAGCGCCGTTGTCAAAACGTGTTACAAGATTTCAGCAGTATTTGGTAGACTCAAAAGAACTTGGAAACTACAGACAAGACGAGACACACAAAACGTAAATTGACATGTTTCATCAAATAACATATAAACACATATACCACCCATCAACCCCTCCCCGCCGCACACACACGTATGCAAACTCTCTCTCTCTCTCTCTCTCTCTCTCTCTCTCTCTCTCTCTCTCTCTCTCTCTCTCTCTCTCTCTCTCTCTCTCTCTCTCTGACTTGTTCTTAGAAGATCATCAGACAAAATCCCTAAAGAACTACATCACGTACACACACAAAAACACCTTTAAATCTAAATATGTCTAAAATTCTTACCCGATTTTATCTGTGTCGCTGGCTATAATTTTATATGCTTTTAATGGCTCAATCTACCTAAACTTATCCGAAACATCTGACCGTGACATCAGAGCCTTGCGAAACTTTGCATGTTCTTATTTTTTATTATAACAAAACTCTATACAAATACTTGCCAGGGTAAAATCTCCTCATAAAATTCCCGTCAAAATTAAGCATGTGGCCTCTATAACCCTGTATTACCTTCTTAATTTATCACTCCGCAACATTGCACAGGACAAAAGCCTCCAACAGCTACATTTCCTTTACAATTCTCCGTCAAAACTGAAAACGCCTGAGACCTCAGAACCTTCTAAATAAAGAAATCATTTGTTCATCTAGTCCGCAATGTATCACTTTATTTTCTTAATTTTTTCTGCGTTCGTGGGCCACAATTTCCTTGTACAGTCGAATTTCTTTAGGACAGTCGGTTATGTGTGTGAGTGTTTTCTACGCTGCCATTTAGGAATTCATACTTTATTTTATATCCAGTAGGCCATGTGTTCGGGATTCCACCCCCAAACATTCCACTTAAAAGGCGCAGGCACCGCTAAATCTCACAAAAATATCCCCTCAAATCTGCCTAAACATGCAATTAAAACCGAACTCGGCCTAACCTGCTTTGCCGGCCACAAAAGCTGTATTACTCCCTCTTCTTTGTCCCAAACAGATTCCCAAACAAATGAAAGTCTTCCCGAGCTTAATCCCATCAAAAACTCCTGTTCAAATCTGATCTACCTACCTTTTACAACTAAACAAAACGCCTTATGAAACCAAACAATTGCAAACTGCCTCTGTAATGTTATAAACATGCCATTACCATCTAAACAAAATGTCTTTAACGTATAAACGACCTGCCTTTGGGATATAAACAACCTGCCTTTTTGAAAACATCGTTACAACCCGCTAAGCAACCTGCCTTAGAAACCAAAAGACACTGCCTTTGAAAATTAAAAGAAACTGTATTTGAAAATTGAATACATACTTTTGAAATCTAAACAGACTGCCTTTGAAATCTAAACAACTTGCCTTTAAAATCTCAACAGCCAGCTATTTAAAAACCTAAACAACCTTTTTTGGCAAGAACAATCTCAAATAGGCATTGCAGTTCTGTGTGACTGTCGCGAGGAAGAACAGACCCCGCTGCACGTTCTACAGGCGTGCCCTCTCCTCCTCCCTCAGCCACACCCCCCACACTCCCCCCCCCCCCCCCCCCCCTGCGGCGACCAGTTCTAGCCAGAGAGCACAACTCCAAATGCAAAACAGTGGCTGTGGAAGACCTGCATCAAACTTGCCAGTTCATAACAACAGCAGGCCTAAGACTACGAGTTCTTTACTTTCTTTATTTGGTGTTTGACGTCGTTTTCAACCACGACGGTTATATCGCGACGGGAAGACTACGAGTGACACAACCGTCAAACGCTGAACAATAAAAAGAAATCGTACCAAACTGTTTTTAAAACGGTAACAACGTGCCTTTGTAAAGCAAACACACTTTTTGAAACCTAAAACAACCTTTCTTGGAAATGTAAACAACCTGCCTTTGAAATCTAAACAACCTGTCTTGGAAATGCAAACCATCTGTTTTTGAAACATAAACAATCTGCCTTTGAAATTATAAGAGAGAGCCTTTGAAATTTAAAACAAACTGCCTTTGAAATTTAAAACAAATATTTTTGAAATCTAAACGAAATGCCTTTGAAATTTAAACAAAATAGTTTTGAAATCTAAACGAAATGGCTTTGAATATCAAAAAGATGCATTCGAAATCTAAACAAGCTCTTTTTGAAATCTAAGCAATCTTTCTTTGAAATCTAAACAACGGGCCTTTGAAATCTAAAAACGTGCCTTTGAAATCTAAACAACCTGCATTTGAAATCGAAAAAACCTGCCTTTGAAGTCTAAGCAACCTGCCTTTGAAATCTAAACAACCTGCCTTTAACATCTAAACAACCTGCCTTTGAAGTCTAAACAATCTGCCGTTGAAATCGAAACAACCTGCCTTTTAAATTTACACACTAAAAACCTAACCCTGCTTTACCTGTGTCGCCGGCCACGAAGGCGGTGACGGGCAGATCCTGTTTGAAGGTCAGGTCGCCATCGTCAAAACGCCAGATGTTGTCGTTCTGGTCGCAGTTACACAGCAGGTCCTCGCTGGCGCACGTGCTGTTCATTCCGCACGCACATGCTCCGGTTCCGGGCGCAGCACCGCCAAAGTAGTCTGCCAGTTGCTCCGTGCGGTTGAGCCATCCCGTGGTTACCTAAGGTAGCAAAGGATGTGTGTGAAACCACTTAAGATGTGAAACCACAGAAAGAGTTTATTTTCAGGCCAAAACTCTTAATTGTTTCGAAAAAATCGCCATCTGACAAAAATAGATTCATTCGAGCACAGCATTTAGCTGATTCTCAAAGCCCCATTTCAGTTCACAGCAACTTTACATGATGATTACATGATGATTTAAGCTTTTGGCTCTGAAGTCCATAAAACACCATGCATACTTGCCTAAAATATAAACAAAGGTTTCTTCTACTGTGGTAACCACCATTGAACCATCTTCACTTCTACAGCAGACATTTACTCAAAACAGTAACGTGACTCATAATAATAATAATAATAATAATAATAATAATAATAATAATAATAATAATAATAATAATAATTGTCAGTAAGTACTGGTGTCACATGACTGATGCGAACCATTTGATTGGCTAATGGTGAGTGCGCTAACTTTTCCACAGAGCGTATTCTTCCACCCTTTGCCTAAGCGAGGCTGTACGCTCATCCTCATAAATTAATGACATGTAGCTTATATTCTCCACAATAACAAATGACTATACATTTCCTGCGGCTCAATTAAAGCAGAAGTGTTTTTTTTCTGACAGATTGCATGTGCCTGTGCCACAGTGAAGCCCACTGATCTAAAAATAAAAGCCGCTGTGTCTCATCTCATTTTCGACTTGCATAGATTCTTCTCGTATGCCGTGTTAGTGGCATGTAGCTTATTATCCACATTACCAAATGATGAGTTAGTATAAAATTCCCAGCGGCAAACAGAAAACACAAGTGTTATTCCGATAACGTACCAGCTAGACAAGCATTTGGAAGTCGACTGACTCGATCGACTCTGTCATACGTAGCAGACTACACTGAAATACGACTGCATCAGTTCAGTAAATGAATGGTTTCCGAATTATTATTTCAAGGCAACAACAATCGGAATCAAAAACGTGTAGGGTTCAGAACGTTCTTACCATGTATAAGATTTATTACCAGCCTGCCTCATGCGTGCAGACTCAGTGCAACGTGACGAGCAATTTTTGTTTTTGAAATGAGACTGCAGTGGTTCGATTGCCTTAGCCTAGCAGACGACATAAACCCCGCTCAGCAAATTAACATGTTGGGCAAATGTGAACGAAAAAACGATGGGGATATAATACGTGTAGGGTTCAGAGCATTCTTACCGTCCATATTTAGTACCAGACTCCCCGATGAGTGTAGATACAACACGAGAAACATACCACATTCATTTTGAAAATGTGCTAACCGTCGACCAGTTCTTGGAGTCAATTCAAGGGACGCCACTCTGCACAGTCAATCCGTCGAAGCGAGCTGAAGGTTTCGAATCACAAATAACTAAGAGCACAGTTCTTTCTCCGAGATCAAATGAGGTTTCTATGAAAGATCATCACTTTTTAGCTTAACGCTACACTGGAATTTACCAACAGAAATTGAAATGCGTGTGACGAATGCCCGACACACTTGAGACAGCCCAAAGTCGAAGCTTGATGAAGGTTTCGAATCGCAAATAACTAAGAGCACAGTCCTTTCTCCGAGTTTAAATGAGGTCTGTATGAAAGATCATCACTTTTTAGCTTAACGCTACTCTGGAATTTTCAACAGAAATTAAAACAAGAGTTTGCGTGTGACGAAAGCACGACACACTTGAGACAGCCCACACAAAAGTAGATCTGACACAAACCTGACCACACAGTTACGCCTATCCAAATGCGCGTAGCAAAATGTGCGTTTTGAATCTTCTTTTTTCTCTGGCGGTACTGACAATATCGTTATTGAAACAATCCCAATGCACCAAGGGATTTATAGAGCAAATATCGAAAATAATTATTGAACTCAGCGCTGTGCGCTTCGTTCAATAATGAATTTTCTCGATTTCCTCTATAAATCCCTTAGTGCACTGGGATGTCTCAATAACTTAAATTGTCAGTAAGTACTGGTGTCACATGATTGATGTGAACCAGTTGATTGGCTAATGGCGATGCGCTTAAATCTGTTAGCGCACTCTTGGAGTGAGTGCGCTAACTTTTCCACAGAGCGTATTCTTACGCCCTTTGCCAAAGCGAGACTGTACTCTCATCCTCAGAATTAATTACTGACATGTAGCTTATATTCTCCACTTTACCAAAAAATAACCATAAATTTCCTGTGGTGCACTGGGATGTCTCAATAACTTAAATAATAGTACATGTCCTTCTCTGCAACTCGAAGCGCATTACAATGCCTCGATTATCTGTTGTTTTGACGTTGTCTTTGCAATATCTGACCTTGTTGTTGTCGTTTGGGTTGTGAATGAGGGCGGCCTTGCACTCCCACTTGATGTACTGCTTGCAGCTGGTCGACTGGTCGATGATGGACACCACGTGATCCAAGGAGATGTTGTAGGTGATTGGCTGCTCGTACTCACGTGCTCCCTCCCAGCCCTGCACCTGGGTACGCTGCTCGCTGTCGTGACCTGCCAAGCAAGAGCAACAATCCCCAGACATGAGATTGATTCTCAAATCTCCATTTATTAGATCAAATAACCAAAGGGAAATAAGCGCTCTAAATGCATACGACAAATGTAATGGAGTAAGCGAGAGTTATACGGAACCAATCTCCTGGCACCTGAGAGAATAACAAGCATTGAAATGAACAAGCGACTTTCATCCTCATGTCTTTTATCAGTAAAAAGCACACTTACAGTGTCTCATTGTGACGAACACGGATAAACCCGGTCGTGGTTTCTGATTATGAGTCGTTACGAGATTCAAATGTCACATCTCCATTTATTAGTACTGAAATTGTTAATAGTGGGCTTAACTTATTAGTGCTGATTTGACAACAGTCTGCTATTCTTTTACTACTTTTTGTGGGTTTTTTGCATAGCAGGGATGTCGCTTTGTCAGCAGTCGGTCAAATTTCGAAATCTTATTTCAGATCGCCGAAAACTTCCTTTTAAAAGTGCTATCCAACAAAAACAGATACAAGAGTGTTTGTAAAGTAAGAGACAAAGCCAGTAAGCGTTCGGTAATATTTTGACTGTCATTTAAAAGTACGACCATACGCGCGAGAGTTCACTCTTACGAAATTCGAGATTGCACTGCAGTTATTCCCTACAAATGGACAAGAAGAAGAAGAAAAACAAGTCGCGTAAGGCGAAAATACAACATTTCGTCAAGTAGCTGTCGAACTCACAGAATGAAACTGAACGCAACGCAACGCAGCAAGACCGTATACTCGTAGCATCGTCACTCCACCGCCCGTCGCAAAGGCAGTGCCAGTGGAATTGACAAGAAGAGCGGGGTATTCGTTGCGCTAAGAAGGATAGCACGCTTTTCTGTAGCTCTCTTCGTTTTAACTTTCTGAGCGTGTTTTTAATCCAAACATATCATATCTATATGTTTTTGGAATCAGGAACCGACAAGGAATAAGATGAAAGTGTTTTTAAATTGATTTCGAAAAAAAAAGTTTGATAATAATTTTTATATATTTAATTTTCAGAGCTTGTTGTTAATCTAATTATAACGTATTTATATGTTTTTGGAATCAGCAAATGATGGAGAATAAGATGAACGTAAATTTGGATCGTTTAATAAAAAATATATTTTTTTTACAATTTTCAGATTTTTAATGAGCAAAGTCATTAATTAATTTTTAAGCCACCAAGCTGAAATGCAATACCGAAGTCCGGGCTTTGTCGAAGATTACTTGACCAAAATTTCAACCAATTTGGTTGAAAAATGAGGGCCTGACAGTGCCGCCTCAACTTTCACGAAAAGCCGGATATGACGTCACCAAAGACATTTATCAAAAAAATGAAAAAAACGTATGAGGATATCATACCCAGGAACTCTCATGTCAAATTTCATGAAGATCGGCCCAGTAGTTTAGTCTGAATCGCTCTACACGCACACACACACACACACACACACACATACACACACACATACACCACGACCCTCGTCTCGATTCCCCCCTCGATGTTAAAACATTTAGTCATAACTTGACTAAATGTAACAAAAAGAACAAGAACAATAACAAGAAGGAAAAGAGCAAGAAGGACAATGAGAACAAGAAAAACAAGTCGCGTAAGGCGAAAATACAATATTTAGTCAAGTAGCTGTCGAACTCACAGAAGTAAACTGAACGCAATGCCATTTTTCAGCAAGACCGTATACTCGTAGCATCGTCAGTCCACCGCTCATGGCAAGAAGAGCGGGGTAGTAGTTGCGCTAAGAAGGATAGCACGCTTTTCTGTACCTCTCTTTGTTTTAACTTTCTGAGCGTGTTTTTAATCCAAACATATCATATCTATATGTTTTTGGAATCAGGAACCGACAAGGAATAAGATGAAAGTGTTTTTAAATTGATTTGGACAATTTAATTTTGATAATAATTTTTATATATTTAATTTTCAGAGCTTGTTTTTAATCCGAATATAACATATTTATATGTTTTTGGAATCAGCAAATGATGGAGAATAAGATAAACGTAAATTTGGATCGTTTTATAAATTTTTGTTTTTTTTTACAATTTTCAGATTTTTAATGACCAAAGTCATTAATTAATTTTTAAGCCACCAAGCTGAAATGCAATACCGAAGTCCGGGCTTCGTCGAAGATTACTTGACCAAAATTTCAACCAATTTGGTTGAAAAATGAGGGCGTGACAGTGCCGCCTCAACTTTCACGAAAAGCCGGATATGACGTCATCAAAGACATTTATCAAAAAAAGGAAAAAAACGTTCGGGGATTTCATACCCAGGAACTCTCATGTCAAATTTCATAAAGATCGGTCCAGTAGTTTAGTCTGAATCGCTCTACACACACACACACACACACAGACACACACACGCACATACACCACGACCCTCGTTTTGATTCCCCCTCGATGTTAAAATATTTAGTCAAAACTTGACTAAATATAAAAACCAAGAAGAAGAAACAAGTCGCGTAAGGCGAAAATACAATATTTAGTCAAGTAGCTGTCGAACTCACAGAATGAAACTGAACGCAATGCAACGCAGCAAGACCGTATACTCGTAGTCCACCGCTCACGGCATAGGCAGTGAAATTGACAAGAAGAGCGGGGTAGTAGTTGCGCTAAGAAGGATAGCACGCTTTTCTGTACCTCTCTTTGTTTTAACTTTCTGAGCGTGTTTTTAATCCAAACATATCATATCTATATGTTTTTGGAATCAGGAACCGACAAGGAATAAGATGAAAGTGTTTTTAAATTGATTTGGACAATTTAATTTTGATAATAATTTTTATATATTTAATTTTCAGAGCTTGTTTTTAATCCGAATATAACATATTTATATGTTTTTGGAATCAGCAAATGATGGAGAATAAGATAAACGTAAATTTGGATCGTTTTATAAATTTTTATTTTTTTTTACAATTTTCCGATATTTAATGACCAAAGTCATCAATTAATTTTTAAGCCACCAAGCTGAAATGCAATACCTAACCCCGGGCTTCGTCGAAGATTACTTGACCAAAATTTCAACCAATTTGGTTGAAAAATGAGGGCGTGACAGTGCCGCCTCAACTTTCACGAAAAGCCGGATATGACGTCATCAAAGACATTTATCAAAAAAATGAAAAAAACGTTCGGGGATTTCATACCCAGGAACTCTCATGTCAAATTTCATAAAGATCGGTCCAGTAGTTTAGTCTGAATCGCTCTACACACACACACACACACACACGCACGCACGCACGCACATACACCACGACCCTCGTTTCGATTCCCCCTCGATGTTAAAATATTTAGTCAAAACTTGACTAAATATAACAAGTCGCGTAAGGCGAAAATACAATATTTAGTCAAGTAGCTGTCGAACTCACAGAATGAAACTGAACGCAACGCAACGCAGCAAGACCGTATACTCGTAGCATCGTCACTCCACCGCCCGTGGCAAAGGCAGTGCACGTGGAATTGACAAGAAGAGCGGGGTATTCGTTGCGCTGAGAAAGATAGCACGCTTTTCTGTACCTCTCTTCGTTTTAACTTTCTGAGCGTGTTTTTAATCCAAACATATCATATCTATATATTTTTGGAATCAGAAACCGACAAGGAATAAGATGAAAGTGTTTTTAAATTGATTTCGAAAACAAAATTTTGATAATAATGTTTATATATTTAATTTTCAGAGCTTGTTTTTAATTTGAATATAACATATTTATATGTTTTTGGAATCAGCAAATGATGGAGAATAAGATAAACGTAAATTTGGATCGTTTTATAAATTTTTATTTTTTTTTTACAATTTTCAGATTTTTAATGACCAAAGTCATTAATTAATTTTTAAGCCACCAAGCTGAAATGCAATACCGAACCCCGGGCTTCGTCGAAGAGTACTTGACCAAAATTTCAACCAATTTGGTTGAAAAATGAGGGCGTGACAGTGCCGCCTCAACTTTCACGAAAAGCCGGATATGACGTCATCAAAGACATTTATCAAAAAAATGAAAAAAACGTTCGGGGATTTCATACCCAGGAACTCTCATGTCAAATTTCATAAAGATCGGTCCAGTAGTTTAGTCTGAATCGCTCTACACACACACACACACACACACACACACGCACAGACACACACACATACACCACACCCTCGTTTCGATTCCCCCTCGATGTTAAAATATTTAGTCAAAACTTGACTAAATATAAAAACAAGGAGAAGAACAACAAGAAGAACAAAACAAGTCGCGTAAAGCGAAAATACAATATTTAGTCAAGTAGCTGTCGAACTCACAGAATGAAACTGAACGCAATGCCATTTTTCAGCAAGACCGTATACTCATAGCATCGTCAGTCCACCGTTCAGGCAGTGAAATTGACAAGAAGAGCGATTTAGTAGTTGCGCTGAGAAGGATAGCACGCTTTTCTATACCTCTCTTCGTTTTAACTTTCTGAGCGTGTTTTTAATCCAAACATATCATATCTATATGTTTTTGGAATCAGGAACCGACAAGGAATAAGATGAAAGTGTTTTTAAATTGATTTCGACAATTTAATTTTGATAATAATTTTTATATTTTTAATTTTCAGAGCTTGTTTTTAATTCAAATATAACATATTTATATGTTTTTGGAATCAGAAAATGATGGAGAATAAGATAAACGTAAATTTGGATCGTTTTATAATTTTTTATTTTTTTTTACAATTTTCAGATTTTTAATGACCAAAGTCATTAATTAATTTTTAAGCCATCACGCTGAAATGCAATACCGAAGTCCGGGCTTCGTCGAACATTACTTGACCAAAATTTCAACCAATTTGGTTGAAAAATGAGAGCGTGACAGTGCCGCCTCAACTTTCACGAAAAGCCGGATATGACGTCATCAAAGACATTTATCGAAAAAAGGAGAAAAACGTTCGGGGATATCAATCCCAGGAACTCTCATGTAAAATTTCATAAAGATCGGCCCAGTAGTTTGGTCTGAATCGCTCTACACACACGCACGCACGCACGCACACACACACACACACACACACACACACATACACCACGACCCTCGTTTCGATTCCCCCTCGATGTTAAACTATTTAGTCAAATCTTGACTAAATATAATTAACAAGAACAAGAAGACGACGAAGGAATGTTTGCTGCAAAAGACTCGGAAGATGCTAGTGTCATGCTGACATTTGTTGCAGGACACAGCACACTATCCTGTTATTCACCGCCCTGATATGGCCCTTTGTGGTCGGCTGGGCGTTAAGCAAACAAACAAACAAACAAAATCCTGTCATTCTCTCAACGCTTTATGTGCAATCGTACCGATGACTGTGATGGCATTCCCAGGTTCGGAGTCAAGGTCGCACTGAATCTCCACCTCTTCAAGTTTGTCATCCCCGTCTGGGTCAATGTCTGCCAGTGTTGAAGCCGTCAGACCTCTCTCCATCCATTCATGGCACGTGCGTGCTGTAAGATAAACACGTGTACACTCACAGTCAGTGATTTAAGACAGATTCCTTTAAAGCTTTCTTTAAAGCTGAAGACCCACGTTAAAACTAGTACATTTGCACTTCAATAAAAAAAAAAACCAAGTCGCGTAAGGCGAAAATACAACATTTCGTCAAGTAGCTGTCGAACTCACAGAATGAAACTGAACGCAACGCAACACAGCAAGACCGTATACTCGTAGCATCGTCACTCCACCGCCCGTGGCAAAGGCAGTGCCAGTGGAATTGACAAGAAGAGCGGGGTATTCGTTGCGCTGAGAAGGATAGCACGCTTTTCTGTAGCTCTCTTCGTTTTAACTTTCTGAGCGTGTTTTTAATCCAAACATATCATATCTATATGTTTTTGGAATCAGGAACCGACAAGGAATAAGATGAAAGTGTTTTTAAATTGATTTCGAAAACAAAATTTTGATAATAATTTTTATATATTTAATTTTCAGAGCTTGTTGTTATTCCAAATATAACATATTTATATGTTTTTGGAATCAGAAAATGATGGAGAATAAGATGAACGTAAATTTGGATCGTTTTATAAAAATAATATTTTTTTTACAATTTTCAGATTTTTAATGACCAAAGTCATCAATTAATTTTTAAGCCACCAAGCTGAAATGCAATACCGAAGTCCGGGCTTCGTCGAAGATTACTTGACCAAAATTTCAACCAATTTGGTTGAAAAATGAGGGCGTGACAGTGCCGCCTCAACTTTCACGAAAAGCCGGATATGACGTCATCAAAGACATTTATCAAAAAAATGAAAAAAACGTTCGGGGATTTCATACCCAGGAACTCTCATGTCAAATTTCATAAAGATCGGTCCTGTAGTTTAGTCTGAATCGCTCTACACACACACACAGACACACACAGACACGCACACACACACGCACGCACATACACCACGACCCTCGTCTCGATTCCCCCCTCTATGTTAAAACATTTAGTAAAAACTTGACTAAATGTAAAGACTGCTAACACAACCAGATTCACTTTGACTGTTGGCTTGATACCATTGAAACTTAACGTCGCGACCAAAAGGTCTTCTTCAGCAAAGAAAAATAGGAGCATAAAAGCGAGAGAAATGAAGAAACTCTACCTTTCTATGATAAATTCTTGTCCAGCCTCTTCTTTTCTCTTCGTTTCATTTTTACATTTAGTCAAGTTTTGTTCTATTTATATTTGCTGAAGAAGACCTTCAGGCAGAAACGTTTATTGCATCAAGTCATCTGTCAAGCCGAGTCCAGTTTTCATTCTTTCTGTTTAATAAACGGTCTTACAAAAAAGGGGTGAGTGGGTGGGGGCACGATCCCGTCCCTATTCGTCTTTGATTACCCTTAGTATTTAAGTTTCACCATTCTAGTCTTAACTTATGTGTTTAAGCCTATATCTTTCTTTTTAAAATGCACAACTGTGGCATTTGGGATAAGGAGATAAATATGCATTCCACATCGTTTTCAACTGCTTAAGTCTTTTTACATTTAGTCAAGTTTTGACTAAATGTTTTAACATAGAGGGGGGAATCGAAACGAGGGTCGTGGTGTATGTGTGTGTGTGTGTGTGTGTGTGTGTGTGTGTGTGCGTGCGTGTGTGTAGCGCGATTCAGACCAAACTACTGAACCGATCTTTATGAAATTTTACATGAGAGTTCCTGGGATTGATATCCCCGAACGTTTTTTTCTTTTTTTTGATAAATGTCTTTCATGACGTCATATCCGGCTTTTCGTGAAAGTTGAGGCGGCACTGTCACGCTCTCATTTTTCAACCAATTTGGTTGAAATTTTGGTCAAGTAATCTTCGACGAAGGCCGGACTTCGGTTTTGCATTTCAGCTTGGTGGCTTAAAAATTAATTAATGACTTTGGTCATTAAAAATCTGAAAATTGTAAAAAAAATATTGTTTTTATAAAACGATCCAAATTTACGTTCATCTTATTCTCCATCATTTGCTGATTCCAAAAACATATAAATATGTTATATTTGGATTAACAACAAGCTCTAAAAATTAAATATATAAAAATTATTATAACAATTATTTTTTCGAAATCAATTTAAAAACACTTTCATCAAATTCCTTGTCGGTTCCTGATTCCAAAAACATATAGATATGATATGTTTGGATTAAAAACACGCTCAGAAAGTTAAAACGAAGAGAGGTACAGAAAAGCGTGCTATCCTTCTCAGCGCAACGAATACCCCGCTCTTCTTGTCAATTCCACTGGCACTGCCTTTGCCACGGGCGGTGGAGTGACGATGCTACGAGTATACGGTCTTGCTGCGTTGCGTTGCGTTCAGTTTCATTCTGTGAGTTCGACAGCTACTTGACTAAATGTTGTATTTTCGCCTTACGCGACTTGTTTTTTTTCTCAAAGCATGGCAAACTAATATCACAGCTTCCTGGAAAACTTTTTTCGGTGATGTCTGTACATTTCAGTAGGAAGCTTTTTAAACACACTGTCAAAATGTGTAATGTTGGGTTTCAATGTCCCGCTGTGGTGGTCCAATATTGTAGAAAGAAAAGACAGTACAAAAGAAAGACAGACTGAGGAGTTACCGCGAGGTTCACAAGCGAAGGTGTGACAGTCCACATTCTCGGTGTCATCGCCCTCACAGGGTGCTGTCAGGTCGCCGTGTGACGTATAGTCACAGTCACGCCACCGCTCGCGCTTCCCGCCGTCACAAGTCGCCGTACACTCGCTCCAGGGCTCCCATTCCAGCCAGTCGCCAGGAACTAGGGGCCACAGAATGAGCGTAGTCAAAACAAACACAACAAAATACAAAGCAGAACGACATCGATTTTTTGTTTGTTTATTCATGTCCCTGGTTGGCATCCTGAACTCAGGTCAAAAATGAGTTACTTTCCTTCGAGTCTCATTCTATCCCTGAAAAGATGCCTGGGTTTTCCTTCTCTGGAGAGGAAATCGATTTTTTACATATTTAGATCTTTTAGGAATGTGTTATGGATATAAGCAGATTCGCGATCGTCGATAATGATTTTTCATGGTGTTGTGTAATTTTTAAATTACAAAGGAACTGATATGTAAGACAGTTTCAAGCGAGCTATCTTTCGCGGATGTATATACTGTGCAAACAACTCCAAAGTGTCATGTGATAATCAACTTTAGCTTCGGTGCGCGCCGGTGCAGACGATTTTTTCTGTAACCAGTTGAGAGTGATGCAACCATATATCACGGTCTCCTTCCGACAGCAGTCTCAAAATTTCGACTTGTTTTGACCTTAGAACGATGTCTTTATCATAACTGTGAAGAACAGAACGGAGATCATTGTCGAAGTCGGCCAATCTGCAATCATTTTCGTCTCGCGAACACTGATCTCAAATTTAGATCAGTGCTCGCGAAAAACATATGGGAGCTAACTCTGTATTCTTGTTTTGATAGATTCGCGCAATAATTTAGCATGTTGTCAGAGAGAAACTGGTGATAGCCGTGGAGCGATGATTATCAGAATGCCTGGTTGGCCAATGAGGGCACTTACTTTCAACTTCGTTTGTTAAACTGTGGCGGTCTTAATTTGGTGGATTTCCTGCTTACATTTTGCTGAAAAACTGACTTCAGACTAAAAATCTACAGATATACAGAATAAAAGACACCAGTTGAACGCCTTATCAACAGTCTAGACCTATGAACTAGACTTACATTTGCATATTTGTTTGTTTATTTGGTGTTTAACGTCGTTTTCAACCACGAAGGTTATATCGCGACGGACATTTGCATATGAAGGGTGTATGTTTTAAGCAGTAGTATAAGGACTATCTTGATTGAGAGACATGTCATGTCACAAGTAAGAGCGACAATCTACTTTACAATCTCACGGCCAAACTACGTGACAAGGAAGAAAGTCGTTGTTAGTCATTCAGTCCAAGAACTATCTGGAGACAAATTCTCAAGCAGGTGTCTCAAGTAACAGGGAGTCTTCTTTAAAACCTCACGGTCATACTGCGTGACAAATTAGTAAGCCTTTATATGTCAGTCAGTGTTAGTTCTTCAGCTCCAACCCAACGCGAATTTTCCCGTGGCATCTGTTCACTTACTTGGACATGGATTGTCAGCACAAGGAAGTCTTTGAATAGTATCGCCATAGCAGGGTAGGCCACCATATTTGGGCTCAACGCACTCGCGCGTGCGTGCACGACGGCCTCCACCACACGTGACATTGCAGGGGGACCAATCAGACCACTTCGTCCAAGCACCATCGACTGTGATTGACAGGTGAGACATCCAATATATGATCGTAAATATGAAATCATGTATCCATAGTTTGAGAGTAAAACATTCTCATGAATATGACACTTTGTCAGCAATTAGACAGTTACTGACATAACATGTATGAAAAACTTGCTATCGTTTGCAGAAATGTCAACGTTTAAAAATAAAAAAAGTTGTGACAGTTTTATTACCAGTATCAAACACAGAGTATAGTATGAAGAACACGACAATTTGCAATATCACCGAGAGAAAGAATATTGAATACATTCAACGACAGTGGTACGTAACTAAAACAAATACTACCAGAACCATAATTTCTGTCCAAGAAATTAAAAGGTATAAAATAAGACAAACAGAAAGACATGTTTGATGTAATAATTTAACAGAAACTTACTGGGACACGGGTGGATGTTGCATTCCTGAGTCTCGTTATTCGCTCCAACGCAGTCTGCACCGCCATATTTAGGAGACTCGCAAATTCTGCTTCGCAATTGGCTGCCTCCACCACACGTGACCGAGCAGTCCTTCCAGTCCGACCAATCATGGTAGTAGCCGTCAACTACAATAGGGAGATCACTCTCTCGTGAGATTTCCTCATTTATTTATGTTATACATCTAGTATTTCTCATGACCAGAAAATTACAGTCCTTAGAAGAGTACCTTTAGAAGTGCCAATACACGAAATTAACGATATAGAATTTTTCCAGATTTAAGAAATACGCACATTATAACATGAATTGTATAAAAATATAAGCAGGTCTTTTTTTTTTAAAGAAAGGTCAACACCACATCAAAAATGTGTATGTACAGTGTGAGGCTTTGTTCATAACATATATACCATGAGGAATTACACACTAACACGAGTTGAAACTGTGAAGGGTACACAACGTTACTATAAAACTATCAAAGAAAAATAAAGTGCTCGATCGTACATTATAGCAGTGACCCACTTCTGGAGTAAATGTAATTCCATGAGTAGGATAATATACGAACAAATAATCATAGTAATATGAATATGTTTGTACTTCTGCAAATGTAAGTGAATCAACAATGACTGTTATTAATACAGTAACAAATCAACAGTTCCTTTTCAGAATGATAAGCTAAAACACTATCAGGAAGTACACATTATATTGTATTATCATATTACATTTAAAAAATGTCGTCCGCTGACAAAAACTCACCACCAGGGTCAACCCGGTTTTGTACACATTTGATTTGTAGGTGCTTAAAATGTAAATACTGAGGCCACACGCCGAGCTGATGTTACCTGGCTCAACACCATACACTCTCTGGGGTATAAACAGCACGTGTTCTTTGCTGGCCTTTGACACTAGTGATGAAGCTGACTTTTCAGATTTCATCCCTCCTACAGATCATTAGGGTTTTTGCAGCCTTTCCTTGTCAGAATTCTCAAGTTTCCCCCATAGTTTTCTTACCATAAAGCCTGGTTCTCCAAACCAGAGTAAAATTCACTTGTATACCATTCCTCATACAATAAACTTCTTTTGTTGTTGTTGTTGTTGTTGAATACAGGTATTATTTGCATGTAAAAGGCAAATCCCTTCGTGTGAAAACAATTCTGTTCACTATCTAAGATCTGCCCAGGCTTTTACATTGGATAAGACCATCCTTCGAGTTGGACACATACCCTTAATACCGGCACGGTTGGCCTAGTGGTAAGGCGTCCGCCCCGTGATCGGGAGGTCGTGGGTTCGAACCCCTGCCGGGGGTCATACCTAAGACTTTAAAATTGGCAATCTAGTGGCTGCTCCGCCTGGCGTCTGGCATTATGGGGTTAGTGCTAGGACTGGTTGGTCTGGTGTCAGAATAATGTGACTGGGTGAGACATGAAGCCTGTGCTGCGACTTCTGTCTTGTGTGCGGCGCACGTTATATGTCAATGCAGCACCGCCCTGATATGGCCCTTCGTGGTCGGCTGGGCGTTAAGCAAACAAACAAACAAAATTGACATTCAGACTGCTTCCTGTGTAGAATTTGACTTTATGATAATTCAGAGGAGAGTATACTAAAGGAATAATCGTTCCTGTGTAAACGATTTGGATCACCATTTTAGATCTGGCCAGGGACAAGGCCATCTCTCCGTTTGGACACATACTTATCTGTGCACCAAGATACGTTTTCCTTAGATATAAGATTGCACTTTCTTTTACACTCTGGGGTATAGTTTTTCTCAACGGTTAACACCTATTTAATGCAGCCTAAAAGTGTTTACTGCTTTACTGTAAATAAGGTAAAGTGTGTAAAATTTGTATTGTTTTCAAAATCAACGATAACATAAACAAAAATAAAAATAAATTAAATTTTTAATTTTTTTTTAATTCAAATTAAAGTCTATGAAACGACGCATAATAAACACACAAAAAAGAAAACAATGTTAATAGTACCATAGAGTGCACAACATGTAGAAAGGGAAGGACATGTTTTTCATTAAATGGTGAGATTTTCTACTGCTAGGGGTGATGATATTAGATAAACATTCAGTGCCTGATGAAGTTTAAAACTCATAGAAGATATTTGAAGAAAAAAAACGTTCATATATTTTAAGGTGCAACTATAAATCTGAAATTATATTATTTGTTTTCTCTGTAATGAGCATAGCTGATCGTCTCCTGCATATTTCTAGCTATGTTACATTTTTAAGATACAAAAGAACATGCCTTGGTACACTAAATTTAAATAATGCAGGTAACTTATAATCGCCCTTGAGAAAATGTGCATCATGTAAATTCAATGATATTTACGCAAACAGTTTTCAGCATCACGGTTTATTTTTGACAAGCACTAAGCAACATGCAAGCGCAGCGCAAGAATTTCCGCGTTAAATCTGTTTGAAATTAGCAGCCTGCATTACAATCTCAGAAAAAATTAATATCTAGTACTACAGATGACTTCATTGCATCTATACTATAGCAATACCTGATAAAAAAAAAATTAAAAACACCAGAAAAGCGGATAAACTACAGAAACATAAAATATTGCATACATTCTACAAAGTCGAGAAAAGTTGTAGAAGTTTTTTTTACAACTGGTAAACATGATTTTAGAGTTTATACCATGCAAATATATAATCAAAGTAATCATGCTGTTAGCCGTAAAACATACATCAGTTCAAAAGGAGCATTCAGATGGTTCTGAGAGGGAAAATAAGGTAGAAGTGACAGATAGATTCGAACTCTAGACCGTTAACAATGTCTAGTCAGCCTTTAAATGTAAGATTAAATAAGTAGCCAAAGAAAACGCTAAAGTACAGTTACTACTTGAGTCTCAAAGAAGCAATCAAATGCTTCAGAAAAAAGACAAAGCAAAAAAGGCAAAACTTAAACCATATGCAGACTCTATGAAGACAACTTTAACTTACATATTTCCTAAAAAGAAAAAAACCATGCAGGACTAGTACAGTATTCCAATGGTTCAGAGAAACGCATAGCTAGGTATATACTATACGCAGAAATGGAAATATAAACACAATGTTATTTACAAAAAGAAAAAAAATGAGTAGGATAAGTCTCTGTATCATATGATCCAAGAGCAAACGTTTTCTGCTAACATACGACGAGTCATACCGGGGCAGTTGTGAGTGTTACATGCTTGCGTTTCATTGGCTGGGCCGGGACACTCCTGGCCGCCATACATGGGTTCGATGCACGTGCGGTTTCTGTCCTGAGCTCCGCCGCCACAGGTCACTGTGCACAAACCCCATGACGACCAGTCCTGGTAGTAGCCATCCACTGCAACAGTACATTGTGATGTATTAAGCTTGAGTAAGTTTGCTTGGTACGTGGAAAGCCCACAAATTCTCAGCAAAACAGTGAGGCCTATAGAGGTTTCAGAACTGAATCTTCACTCTCCACATTTCTGTTGACCTTTTCAGTTCCAAAAAAGGTTTAGTGACTACTCTTTGACTTTGTTGACAATGGTTCTGTAGGAATGAGAAACAAAAAGCATTTATTAGTAACGCTAATGAAGCGAGAGGAAACGCTTTCCCGTGCCATTGCGATAGTATCTCTAGCAGCCTGTGTGGAGATCGCAAATCCGCCGAAACTTTTGAGCTGGCTATTGGGGCGTTCACACACTTCGGAACTTTAAAACCAGGCAAATGTCAAACATTTTATTTACTTTATTGGTGTAGGCGTTTTATTTTCAGCCTACTGCACAATACATAATCTTGATGACAAAATCACTCGATGTCAAAGATCAGAACTGTCACACTATTGCAAAATGGCATCTCGCCTGAATCAGACCATGAAGTATGGGCTGGTCTGAGCAGTTACAAAAGAAATCATAACATTGGTGAACCCTAACCCCCTTGCCTTCCCTCTGCCTTAGCGACAAGACGTTCGTGTAAAAACAGCCTAGATTTTAAATAGTAAGAGCAGCTTCAATAAAAAAAAACCAGCCTTAAATTCAAATAGTCAGAGCAGTTTCATTAAACGAGTCAGTAAACTTTCAGCCATTTGCTGCCATGCGATTCAAACCAACCTGTACAGGGCTGGGAGTTGCACAGTTGGGTTTCATTGCTCAAGCCTAAACAGTCGCTTCCGCCATAGAACGGGCCAAAGCACGTTCTGTTTCGCCATTGGCTGCCGCCGCTGCAGGTCAGAGTGCATTCACTCCATTCTGACCAATCCCCAAAGACTCCGTCAACTGGAAGCAGGACACTACAGTGCTATCAGCTATACTACGCTCTGATGCAGCTTAAAACGCGTTTTCCTGAGGTTACCATTGACAGTTTTAACCTTTTTACCATAATCCACAGAAAATCAAAAATGTATTAATTGTCACTGTAAGTTAAAAATTATATTATTGCTTTTAAAGCTATTACAATCAGAAGAAGAACTTAAAAGTTACCAACAAATAATAACAACATTGTCATTAGTATCCTATGTTGGGCAGTCTCACAAATATATGTTACTGTTTCCTACAGTTGTGTATGATTCTGGCGGTATGTATAGGCCTACTGATGAAAAAAATCAAGATGCATTGCTTGTTAAGAGAAAACCACAATATTATACAGCTAATATAATAAAGAGAGATCTCATCATTGAAAACGTTCCCTAACTAAAAATGTCATTACCACATAAGCATTGAAAAAAGTGCAGATTGCATTATTATAACTTCATTGATTACTTGAAATATCAATTTGGTTTATCTGATACATGTAGTAAAGTGTCAATTCACGCAAAGATTTACTGAGCGACATGCTAACACAGTATTATCTGAAACATTGTTTAGCACTTGCAAAAAAAAGAAACTTTTTAACTCGTATGTTAGAAGGTGCCCATATCACAATAAACACTCAGATCATATATGAAAAGCGGGCAAAGAAAACAACAAGGTATCACCAGTGGTGTACAGTTTGAACACGTATAAAAGCTGTTACGACATGCTAGGTGTGAAAAGCAATGTTCGGCATGCTGAGTGTTGCTTTTGTAAGAGAATCACACCCAATGAACCGTAAAAACAAAGAGCTTAACCTCCGTCTCGACCCACGTCCACTTTTTATCTAAAATGTGTTCTTTCATTACATTTTAAAAAAGTAAAGAGATTTTACAACAAATAATTGAAGAGCTGCAGTAAATGGTCACTTCAGCGTTTCAGGAAGAGTTTCGTTAAGATACCTATTCTTATATATTAAAAATGTCATTCAATCATAATAACACGTCCGTTAATGTCGGTATTATTTACATTTTCGTTAACCTGCTATCATTTTTGTATGTCTGTTTGTGTGCTATAGCCGCGCAAAGTTGGAAGAAGGGCGAGACGGTTAGACGGAGATCCTTGGCCTTAAAAAAAGACTTGACCGAGCCTTCAGAAATCAGTGAACACTGACACACGACACAAAGCAAATCCAGTGCATTTTGAGGCAAGGTCAGTCCGGATAGCAAACACTGAAGGAAAATATCACTTGAAAGTGTTAAATCCACTATGGTAAGCAAGTTTTTGTTTGTAGTTTTTTTTGGTTTTTTTTAGTGTAATTTTTTGATAAAGAAAGAACGAGGGCTCTAAACAATTTGTTTTTAGCCTAAAAAAGAATGCACTTTTTGAAAATAATGCTGATGCGTGTCACAGCATATGTAGAACTAGATGCATACCCGCTTCGCCGGGTACGGCTTCGAGCTTTGCCGGCGCACCGCACGAAGGAAGGGAGATAAACGCGCAAAACACTGGAGAAGAGTAAAAATAGTATAACGGGAATATGGATTGAGCGTTGTCGACAGTGACCTTCTAAAAATAGAAACGGGAATATGGATTGACGCCACACAAAGGAAGGGAGATAAACGCTGAAAACACTGGAGAAGATAAGGAAGAGTTACTGGGAATGGATCCAGAGAAAAACCAAAATCGGTTCAGCGCTGCGCGCTGAGAGCACGTGTTGAAATATCTCATCGAGCAGGTTGTGTCCGGGGTGAACCTGAATATGGGCACCAAATTTGAAACAGATCCATCGAGAACCTTGGGCGTGCATCGCGGACACACACACACACACACACACACACACACACACACACACACACACAGACACAAGTCGTGTATATATATAGATAGATTGAAAAAAAAGCCTTTTTCTCAATTTTTGTTTCAGATAACTGGATTTGCGAAATCAGCTTACATTGTATCTGCTTTCGACATTGCTCGTTAATTTGCTCGTCTTTCTTGAAAGTAAAAAGGGCATGGCTGTCTTTATGCTGATGGTTTTCTTTGCATTACTGTTAGTTGCATGTTATCTGCTGTTATTATTACCTTTCTTTAACAGTAATTGGATCAATCTATTTGTATTTGAAAGTATTCATTCTTCATAGTGTTGTCTTATGAAAGTAAACTCTTACTAACATGTACGTGCCGAACGAGTTTTACATCAGTAAGTAAAGGTCGAAGAACTACTCTGCATTTGTACAGCTTTAGTTCTAATTCTCACATGCGTCCTTGGATAAAGGACTGTGCACGCAGGGACAGAGCAGTAGGAAAGGAGTATTTACTTCGCTAGGTGCCGCATGAGTTGTACATAAGTAAGTAAAGGTCGAAGAACTACTCTGAATGTGCTGTCTGTGAAGGGACGCTTATTTTTTATTTCTCTCTCTTTTGCTCTGCTAAGAGATTTTAACAAATCTCAGTAGAAAGTCTCTGCTGACTTTCAGTTGTTTCTTTCACAACTTCTGATATTTTGTACAGCTTCAGTTCTAATTCTCACATGCGTTCTTGGATAAAGACTGTGCACGCATTATAGGGACAGAGCAGTAGGGAAGGAGTATTTACTTTGCTAGGTGCCGCATAAGTTTTACATAAGTAAGTAAAGGTCAAAGAACTACTCTGAATTTGTACAGCTTCAGTTCTAATTCTCACATGCGTTCTTGGATAAAGGACTGTGCACGCATTATAGGGACAGAGCAGTAGGGAAGGAGTATTTACTTCGCTAGGTGCCGCATAAGTTTTACATAAGTAAGTAAAGGTCAAAGAACTACTCTGAATTTGTACAGCTTCAGTTCTAATTCTCACATGCGTTCTTGGATAAAAGACTGTGCACGCATTATAGGGACAGAGCAGCAGGGAAGGAGTCTTTACTTCGCTAGGTCACGGAGGTATGCGCTTTCGCTTTTGATGTTGCATGTGTCAAGCGCTGCCAGAATGACATATGTTGCAGAACAGTAAATCAGAGACACAATGTGTCCAACCAAAGATCTGCAGATATTTTATATTTTCTCTCAAAGATAGATTGTATCAGGCTAGGCGTCAACCTAAATTATCTATCCTTGAGTAATAAAATCTCAGTAAATTTGAATAAATCTTCAATCCAGGAAAAAGTGTCTCTGCACATTCATCGGCTGTATTGCAACATTCAATTTAGATTAGTCTAGATTAGACTACTTAATCTTTTCCGGATTTTTGTTCATCATCTACTTTCAGCAACATCCCGTCATTCTGACACAAATGCTAACGGCGCAACTACAGTCTTAGTACGCAGCGCAGCTTCGGGCTTTAAAAAATCCACCAAAAAGAGCATATGCCCGTCGTTTCTCGCTTACGCTTGGAGATCAGAACAAACCCGAAAAGGTTTGAACCCATCTCCCCTGCAATAAAGACAGAGCTCGGGCAGGGTCCACAAGTCCAGCGTTGTACCCGGGCACTCATGCGTATTACACGTGCGATTTTCTGAGCTGTCGCCTGTGCAGTTCTTGCCGCCATGTTGCACGCCAATGCAGTTTCTCTCCCTTTGCTGATCGCCGCCCCCACAGGTAACGCTGCAAGCGTCCCACGTGGTCCATGGCGTCCACAGGCCGTCCTCTGATTGGTTGGAAATGAACGCGCGGCAAATGCACAACATACAAGTTAATTTATGTTTTTTTCAAGCAGTAGGATATGACAATTTCATGTCACGAACGGCGTATACCAACGTCTGAAAAAAACACCAGATTTGAATGTCGAAGCCTGACCATCGATTTCAGCATGCAAAATAGCGTTTCCTGCAAGCTTAATTTTTAGAAAATGAAGCTTACTTGGCCTCATTATACACCTTCAACTGTTCATTTAAACATAATATAATGACACCCAATCCTGATCATTTTAAATGATTTACTTAGACATACAAAAAGAGTATAAGATACGTTTATATGAAACACACCGCGAGTCTCTCTCTCTCTCCCTCTCTCTCCCTCCCTGTCCTCTCTCTCTCTCTCTCTCTCTCTCTCTCTCTCTCTCTCTCTCTCTCTCTCTCTCTCTCTCTCTCAATGGTCTCGGCTTCTACTGAGAGTGATGGGAGGCCCGCATAATAAGATGTACGACTTGACTCCAAGCACGTATCAGATTGTTCTTGGCAGGGCTACCTCGAGAACTTATGTACACCAAGACAACGTTCCTCGCTGGAATACCTCGGAAATAAATTCACTAACCTGGGCAGTGATGCGCGTTGCAATCTCGTGTTTCATTGGCTGGTCCTGGACATTCTGCGCCGCCGTAGAAAGGTCCGATGCAATCCCTGGCTCGCCATTGGTTGCCTCCGCCACAGGTCAAAGTGCACTCCGACCATTTGCTCCAATCCTCCCACACACCATCCTCTGTTTTGATTGGTTGACAGAGTTAGAGCGTTAGTGTGTGTTGTATTGAAACTCAGGGTGTTGTTTTCATGATGGATTGCTGTTTATTTAATTCTAGCGTCTGATTTATTTTTAAGCAGCAAACAATTAACACCACCTCCTCCGCCGCATTATTTTTTTTTAATTTGAAAGATATTTACATCTGCCCAAACATTTCTGTTCTCGTTCAATATCAAGAACACAGTAATGTGTGGAAAAAAATGCACTTGGAAACTGTCTTCATCATGACAACAATTATATAGTGTAAAATCCACTGCAAACACTTTTAAATTCATGGTTTTAAAAAAATCTTCAGCGTATCAGAAACAAAAGTAGCTCAGAGTGGTACAAACTTAAAAACATTGTCTGACGTCAGACAGCTGTCACAGAAATGCGATTTGCACTGCACTGCACTGAACAGTTTGCAATAGCAGGGACCCTAGTTACAAAAACCGGTACTGCTTTGAGAAAATAATTTTTCTGTGGCCACTTACGGTAGACACCAATACAAATGTCTTGAACTTAAGGAAGTACCTTTTTTGTTTACCTCAAAAATAATTCTGTTTTAAACCTTTTTGAAAATGTTCACATTTTATTTTCAGATACTGTCCTGAATACTTAGAATGCTTTGTGGTTAGGGTTATGTGTACATAAGTGTCGGTGTGTGTGGGTGTGTGCGTGTGTGTGTGCGTGTGTGTGTGTGTGTGTGTGTGTGTGTGTGCGTGTGTGTGTGTGTGTGCGTGTGTGTGTGTGTGTGTGTGTGCGTGTGCACATATTCTGTGACAGCTGCCTTCTCAGTAGCTATTTCATGTCAGACAATATCTCTCAAGTAAGTTTGGCCAATCATTAAAATATTAACAGAGCAAACACATGCATCACTTTGGATAACAAGCATTAGTACATTCATCTGACGAACATGTGCACACAGATCCGGGCAAATGAAAAGAAAAGTAACAGCATTAGTAGAGCAAAGACGCAAAAAGTGTAATTCTACTGGCTTTAGTTTTGAACGCACTAAACGAAACGCACAGCGCAGAGAAAGTTAGAAAAACCACCAAGGGACAAAGAGATAGAGATAAAAAGACAGAGAGAGGGGTAGCTTCTGTTATTATAATTGAACATCAAAGCGCTATTTCAGACATTATACAACACTTTTTGAGCACTAAAATCTAACTGCTCTTTCCGGAATATTTACACATGTTGCGCACAATAGCTAACTAAAATCAAAAGCACTGTCACACACACACACACACACACACACACACACACACACACACACACACAAACACACACACACACACACACTGAGTGCCCCGGTCTTTACGACACAGAATTACACCTACATTTGACCTCTCGCACTGTTCTTTCTTCAAGCTAGCTCTTCTGTGTGAAATTACACAAGGGATTATGTTTGAATACTTTCGTTTTCTCTTATTAAGAGAAAGAAACAAGTCGCGTAAGGCGAAAATACAATATTTAGTCAAGTAGCTGTCGAACTCACAGAATGAAACTGAACGCAATGCCATTTTTCAGCAAGACCGTATACTCGTAGCATCGTCAGTCCACCGCTCATGGCAAAGGCAGTGAAATTGACAAGAAGAGCGGGGTAGTAGTTGCGCTAAGAAGGATAGCACGCTTTTCTGTACCTCTGTTTGTTTTAACTTTCTGAGCGTGTTTTTAATCTAAACATATCATATGTATATGTTTTTGGAATCAGGAACCGACAAGGAATAAGATGAAAGTGTTTTTAAATTGATTTGGACAATTTAATTTTGATAATAATTTTTATATATTTAATTTTCAGAGCTTGTTTTTAATCCGAATATAACATATTTATATGTTTTTGGAATCAGCAAATGATGGAGAATAAGATAAACGTAAATTTGGATCGTTTTATAAATTTTTATTTTTTTTTACAATTTTCAGATTTTTAATGACCAAAGTCATTAATTAATTTTTAAGCCACCAAGCTGAAATGCAATACCGAAGTCCGGGCTTCGTCGAAGATTACTTGACCAAAATTTCAACCAATTTGGTTGAAAAATGAGGGCGTGACAGTGCCGCCTCAACTTTCACGAAAAGCCGGATATGACGTCATCAAAGACATTTATCAAAAAAATGAAAAAAACGTTCGGGGATTTCATACCCAGGAACTCTCATGTAAAATTTCATAAAGATCGGTCCAGTAGTTTAGTCTGAATCGCTCTACACACACACACACACACACACACACACACACACGCACAGACACACACACATACACCACACCCTCGTTTCGATTCCCCCTCGATGTTAAAATATTTAGTCAAAACTTGACTAAATATAAAAAGGGGGGAAAAGAGAGAAAGAGAAGGAAAACGAAAGGAAAGAAGCAAAGCTTTAAGAATACACTATTTCTGCTCATGAAGACTAACTGGAGAAGTAATGGTGATAACAAGAACAGAAGCTCGTTCTACTCCTACTAAAAGAAAGCGTTAGCGCAACAGTGGAGTTAGAAAAGAGGCTGGCATTAGGGCACACAAAAGCCGTGATATGAGGAATTAATTTTCTTTTTCTCTGTACGTCTATCCCTCTTTCATAGCAGACGTCTCATCGCTCACTAGCATTTCTGTATTCTCAAATTCTCGTGATACAAATGCTGCATATACACATCTAAGTGGGGAGTGGGGGTAAACTTTTTTTTAGATAGTTAATTTTTGTTTTTTTCTGAACCTGCGTGACGTACCATTTTGCGTGGTTAGGTGACTATATAGTTTAGGTCAAGCAAGCCTAATTTAGAGCATCGAGGACGAGTCACGTAAAATCTCGCCATTTGAAGTCATATATGTCCGTGAGTTCTAAATAATAACTGGTGCCAGCACGTCCGTCTCAATATATACCATACCTTAATCGTAAAATTGTCTGATTCGTGAATGAAGGCAATCATTGTGTGGTATTCTTGAAATTGGTAAAACATTGTCTCTTTCATGAAAAAGGCAGTGTTTTACTACAACCTCAGGGCACAGGCTGGTCAGCCAAAGCGGTGGAACTAGATGTAGAATTGGTTGTTGTTTTGCTGTACTACTGTCTATTGCTTGTTAATGCTGGATTAGTGCAGCAATTTCGTCCCTCAATGAAAGCAAAACCAACACACAGGGCGAGCACACGTTTGCGGTTATGCGGATATGTGTTCTTCGCTAATCACAAAACCGTTAGTTTCACACCCTGTGAAATGTACGCAGCAAACTTTGGTTGTTAGTTGGAAACTCTGCGGTTAGTGTTTCAAATGCATCACTCCGTGTGTGTGACACTCCTGCAAAGCAAACATCAGTATGTCTTACCTCAAAGGGATTTCAATGCCGATTCGTGTGTATTCAAGCAATTGCTTCAAGGCACTGTACCATACGCGTAAAATGCAACAGTAGCAATGGATGCAATCATGTTCACACTCGTTGGTTTGTCATTCACTGATAAATGTTTCAACTCCAACTCTAAATCCTGCCCAAGATTTCATACAGTGGTGAACTTAAAAGAGTTCTAGACTAATATTTCATCTTCACCTTCAAATTGCAAACGCAATAAACAGAAAATTTGAATAACAGTTAAATATTCAACCATGAAGAAAAATGTTAAAACATCAATAGAGACAATTTATATACTTTCAGAACATATCAATAATAACAGAAGGATAAAAAAAAGAGGGACGAAAGCGGAAAAGGAGAGTGAGAGAGAGAGAGAGAAGGAAAAAAGACCTGGATAATAATGTGCATTTTAAAGTCTTCCGTTACTCAGAGATTCCAATGCAGAAAACTTGAATAATTTCAAAGCATATACAAAATTAATCTGCTTTCAAGGAGAAGACAGATGATAAAGGTAAAGAAAAAACAATATAGTTTGACCTGGAAAATGCATGTGATGAACGTTGCAAAGTCTCCCCTTCCTCACAACTTCCAGTAAGTAAAATCTTTATTACTTTCAAAGCATATAAAATATATCATCAAAGAGGAAGCAGACCAAAAAGGCAAGAAAGAAACAATGCAGTTAGACCTTGACAATGATGAACATTGCAATGTGTTCGCCTCCTCGGAATTTCAAGGACAGAAAACTCGAATAATTTCAATGCACACACAAATATCATTGAAGAGGAGAAGAGATAGGTGAGCGAGGAACAGACAAACAGTATAGTTGGACCTGGACAGTGGTGCACATTGCAAGGGTCCTCCTCCTCCCAGTCGCCAGTGCAGCTAGCCCCTCCGTGGTAAGGTCCGTCGCACGTGCGTTCTCTCATGCGTATCCCCACTCCACACGTCACGCTACACGTTCCCCATTCTGACCAAGCCAGGAACACTCCGTCCACTGAAAGACAGCGATCGCTTTATCACTTTCGGTCAAGCATCGTTTTACTTTTCAACATATTCCAATCACTTTCGGTCAAACATCGTTGTTTTTTTCACTTTCTATCACTTTCTAAGAAATATCACTTTCTACCTATAATCTTTTAACCATTTTCTATCAAACATCGTTCTCTCACTTTCAGTCAAAAATCGTTTCATCACCTTCTATAAAACGATTTTTTTTCTGAGTTTTTATTACACTCTTTGACAGCAATTCATTTTCTTATTTGGTAAATGTTTCGATTTTAAATGTCCATATCAGGCTTGAGACGGTGTAACACACGGGGAAACCATGGTATGATTCTGTGTGCATGTGTTTCGTTGGATTTACCATTTTTGAATATGACTTAAAACAAACCTCGACCCCCTTACAGTTACCCATTGAATACAGACTGTCTCCTGGAATACTCAGTGTCGGTTGAAAATAAAACGAGGTGTATATTGTTTTTGTCAACAAGATTGTCCTACCTGGCAGTCTTTGAAGTTCATCACACACCATGCTTGAAAATGATCGGCAATGGTGTGGTAGCAAAGATAAGCTAACACTACTAACAGTAGAAATAGCGCGTCTCTGCTACTTTAATCAACCCACACTTTAATGAGAATCTTAAACAAATGAGGCAGAGCGCTTTGATAGACTCTAAGAGTAAGTGAGAATTATGCGGAACCAATCTCCTGGCACCTGACAGCATCTAACCAATCTCTTGGCACCTGACAGCATCTAACCAATCTCTTGGCACCTGACAGCATCTAACCAATCTCCTGGCACCTGACAGCATCTAACCAATCTCCTGGCACCTGACAGCATCTAACCAATCTCCTGGCACCTGACAGCATCTAACCAATCTCCTGGCACCTGACAGCATCTAACCAATCTCCTGGCACCTGACAGCATCTAACCAATCTCCTGGCACCTGACAGCATCTAACCAATCTCTTGGCACCTGACAGCATCTAACCAATCTCTTGGCACCTGACAGCATCTAACCAATCTCCTGGCACCTGACAGCATCTAACCAATCTCTTGGCACCTGACAGCATCTAACCAATCTCCTGGCACCTGACAGCATCTAACCAATCTCTTGGCACCTGACAGCATCTAACCAATCTCCTGGCACCTGACAGCATCTAACCAATCTCCTGGCACCTGACAGCATCTAACCAATCTCTTGGCACAAGCATTGAAATTAACAATTAAGCGTCTTTCATCCTCAGTAAGTATGTGTTGTTGACTATGAATGTGGTTGTAAATGCTTGTATAACTGTGTTTTAATTTTAAATGTGTCAAGCGCAAAGAGCATAATTGTAAAGTTATGATGTTGCGCTATATAAATGCTCATTTATTATTACACCCCCGGTATAGGGGTGTGTATAGGATTCGGTCGATGTGTTTGTTTGTTTGTTTGTGTGTTTGTGTTCGCATATAGATCTCAAGAATGAACGGACCGATCGTCACCAAACTTGGTGAACAGGTTCTATACATTCCTGAGACGGTCCTTACAAAAATTGGGACCAGTCAAACACACGGTTAGGGAGTTATTGGTGGATTAAGATTCTACAAGGACTTATAGAGGGACATATTAATGGTCAAAGGGAAATAACCTTCTCAGTTGGTGGCAGTGAGAATGGTAAGGACGGGGGTGTTTTTCCTACCTCGGAGGAATTTCTTGTTATTATTATTATTATGTGTATTAGTTATTTTGGAAATGGTCAGAAAGTTAATTCCCCTCTTCATCTGTTTAGTTCTCCAAGCATACATGTCCATATCCATGACTTAAAACCTTGAGCATTTGACAATGAAGACATCTACAGGACACAGAGAAAGATCATACCACTAATGTTTGGAGTCAGTTTTTAACGGTTTGATAGTTACTTTTGTGAATATTTATTATGTGTTCTTGATTATTGTAAGGTGTTGCTGATGTTCTTTTTTGTGTGCATCTTTGACATTAACGGAGTTTTCTTACCTGGGCAGGCCTGCGTGTTGCAGGAATCAGTTTCATTCAGGTGCTCAGGGCACATGGCACCTCCATGAAAGGGCCCGTTACACTCGCGATGCCGTGACATCTGACCCCCGGCACAGGTCAAAGTGCATTCTGTCCATTCTGACCACTCCTGTATCACTCCATCCACTGCACATGGTACATTCAATAAAATCCTTCTGGGATGCACGTGCATGTTCTAATCGTGTCAATAATTAATATGACTACTGGATAGATCGAGTCATCGATGTCAAATGCATACTTTGCACATACATTACGAAAAAGACAACACATATTGAATTGCTACCCTAGATGAAATTATTTTTAGTTCTACCATATTGTATTTTAATCCTTGTCTTTCATGTTCAGTTGCAGTAGCTGAAATAGACAATTTTGATTCAAAGTTGGACTTCATTAGGTAATTGTTTTCGTATTTTATGTTATTTTAAATACTGAGTTAAGTTGTCATTTTGACGTCTCCGAGACCTTAAATACTCAAAGCGTTTCAGAAGGTAAATATGAGTAAGCGGATAAAAGCTTTATGTTCTATGAATTGCTTTATCATGGTTGAATAACGTCACGTTTTAACTGTTTAGCTAACGACATAATTATAATATTTCGTGAAAATCATGCGTTACATTTACAATATAGAAATCTCTATCGATCTACAAGATGTACGTTCAGTAGAAAGGAATATTTTGGAAGGGTTAGTTCTAAAAGTAAGGAAGAACTGAGCGACACAATTAAGAACTAAAAGAGTGACTAACGGAAGTCGTAAATGATTAAATGACATGCATACAAATGAATTGAACTTAAAACCATCACCGCAGTATTAATATAAATGTGAAAAGCATCATGCAAAGAGTGACAACTAGATCTACAAAGCGTCCATCAAACAGTCCCGACTGCGCGTTTTACATCCCTTACATATCAACTCAACTATCGTAGTGTTTGTTAGCAGATACGCTGAAATCTGTCTGAGTATTTCAAACAGAGAGGAAAAGAGACACGATAAGATTATTCTTTGGGAATGAGGTTAGTAGAATAAGCAGTGAGCTCGTTTATATCTTGCCCTCGCCAGAGAGAGTGAGGGGGGGGGGGGGGCGGACAGAGGGTGACTGTGGAGATAGAGTAGGCCTAGTCAAGAGTAGGCCTAGTCATTGGTTCTTTTCTAATATTATTCATAAAAGGCGTTTTCTGCATGCTTAGATCTGATGACACCCAATGCGCATATCAATTGTCGCATTTTCGTGAGTTTTATTTTATTTTTTATTGCTTAATTAGGTGCGTTTGTTTGTTTGTTTGTTTGTTTCCTTGGTTGGTTGGCTGGTTTGTTGGCTTTAGTTTTTAGGCTTGCAAAACTCCATTTTTTTGTGGTTTGATTTGGTTTTGTTTGGTTTGTGTGATATTTTACCTTAGCTTGTTTGTTTCTTTAGTTGGTTGGGTTGGGTTGGTCGGCTATTTTTTCTATAAATAAGCATTAAAAATTCATGTTTATGTTTTAAATTGAACAAAAAAGAAACAAAGGAGCACTAAAATGTACAGATATATCAGTCATTTAACCTTCAACGCAAGTGTACACACGCATACACGAACGCAGACACAAATACACATTCATATACCTGTACAAAAGCACTCGTAAAAACGCATTCACACATGCTGATTTCTTTTTCTATAAATAAGCATTAAAAATTCACGTTTATGTTTTAGATTGAACAAAAAAGAAACCAATTCAAGAAGAACTAAAATGTACAGATATATCAGTCATTTAACCTTCAACTATCAACCGCCAAAAAGTGTGGGCAGTTTATGGCGCTCATGTGGCAAGTTGCAATAGTTGGTATATATTTGCCATAAGGACAATGGTTTTGATGACAATCTAAACCCTTAATACCTGTTAAAGATTCCTTATTTCTCGTCTTAACCAACTTGTAAATCACTGTAGGCTTGTGATTAAACCATGTCCTATTTTTATTTTGTATCACATTGGGAATTCGAAGATACTTTTGTTCTTTAATGGAGCTCTATCAGGAGATCGATGCTTTCCGAGACACCCTCAGTGCAGCACTAAACAACAAGACATCGCGGTGGATTCCCAGGTGTAATTGTATGTTATTTTAATTTTAAATAATAATAGCCTGTACGCCTGTAATGGTTTACGGGTTTCCACGAGAAGGAAGCTACCATAAACGAATATCTTCAAGAATTCACATGCAAAATGTCAGAAACATTTTTGTCGGGAAGTTTTCTGGAAATTTGAGAAAACACACACACACACACACACACACACACACGCACACACACACACATTTAACTTGACCCCGTGTCGATTCTCGGTCTACCGGAAATATCTAGTCAAAGAAGAGTCGTTCAATTCCTATGCATTTGAACTGAACGAGACATATATATTGTTATAGTATCTAAATAGTGTCTGAGCATCCAATACCATTGCATTGCCTTGCGAGAAAAAAGAACCGGTCAACAAAACTAGAAAAAAGCAGGAGAGAAAACGGACAAGATGTTCTCTAAAGGCACGAACATCTTGCATTTTTTGTTAGTTCAAACAATGTTAGATCACACGTTTCTAACTATTAATGTTAAGTATAACTATCATGTAAACTATTGGCTATCAATTCATTACGCCTAAGATGAAGTTGCATTTTTCTGTGACTATGAGCCAACACGCTTTGTGAACACTGCAAACCCACATAGTTTACCTAAAGGTCCCAGGGTTTGCATGATCCATGCAAAATCTTACTTTCGCGCGTTCCAGCTTTTACTTCCCAGATATACGCATGGCGGAAAATTGTGAGCGCAGCACCTCTGACGTGCGTTGTACTGAAAAGTAAACCAAAAAACAAAACGTGACAACATTCGAAAACCGTTTTCTCTTTTTTCATTAATAATAGTAATAATAATAATACGGGTATTTATAGGGCGCAAATCCAAAAGTAGTTCTAAGCGCCTTACGATCTTAAATATAATAATCTTAATAACAGCAACAATACACAACATAAGCGCCTTAGATCAATTACATAAAAATAGAGACTTGGTTACTTATGTTTAACAATTTACCATCGTTCGCTTAATACATGACTTCTTGCGCCGATTATAATGAACTTATTGACAGTAACCAAACCCAACGGGTCTGATCTGCAATACTTCAGAATAAAATGCGCTGTTGCAACGTCAGTTGTGTCACCTTTTTCTATTTGCACAGTTTCCGACATATACAAAACAAATATACTGCGTATTGAAAAAAAACCGCACACTTTTGCATTTCTGAGTCTGCTCAAGCAAATGTATGTTTTATTAACATTTGATCCTTTTGATTTCACGCAAGTGAATGTTACCAAAAAGTAAATGACAAAGTAAGTGGTAATGGACTTTGTTTTAGGCGTGTAACTTGCAAAAAAGTAACTGATCGAGACAAACCTGTCTAAGAAAAATGGTAACAACAAGAACTCAACAAGGTGTGTTAATAACAGGTTAGTTCTTCTTGCATATCTTCGTAAACGCTAACCTTATCTATGAGATGTGTTCGTGCAGTCATGACTCCAAAGAGAAGAAATTTTTGCTGAAGCTGAAAAAGAAACCTGCAAAACAAAACAAAACACGTTGCATCAATATAAAAAAAAATATGCAAGACATCATGAAGTTGGTACGTTTGCATGAAGAGCACGTGTGTTGGTTTGTTTACATTTTATTCCTGACCGTTTCAATAATGTGCACGACACACGCAAGTGTACACACGCAAGTGTACACACGCAGACACAAATACACATTCATATACCTATACACAAGTACTCGTAAGAACGCATTCACACATGTGATCCACTGTTATTCTCGTTCGAGTTTAACTAATGCAATATATATTTAGTTCAGCTCCCAATTTGCGTATGTTTTATATTTTGAATGTCTTACTAAGATTTATTTTTGTTGATGCACCAACTAGTACCTTTGTCCGAAAAAAACCTTTGTAAGCCCAGTACATTCGTCACAATAACAAAACTAGAGGCTTACCTGTTATTAGATGGCACATGTCCTCTGACATTTTGTGACGTCATAGTCACATGGGCATTGCGTGGTGAAACCCAAGATTCAGCAGCTTCAAGAAAGAAGTCAACAAATCAAAAAGCAGTCAGCAGATAACAAAGAAAAAAACATAGCACAAGTTTCGCATGCCCGCAAATCTAATTAGAGTATATTGTTCGGTGTTTCGCTTTAATTACCGCGCAGTGTTCGGACCTACCTAGCTATTTCTGTTTCCTAACCTGTTCAATGCCCTGCCTGTGAAAGTGCGTCTCACAACACAGCAAACCAGTCTATTTGTAGAAAGAATATCCATTCTCCAAAGAGGACAAAACGGCAAACTGAAACATAACACTGAATACATGTCATGCACTAAACGTTCCAAACAAACGGTTTCCAAGGGGGAAAAAAAATAGAAAACTTGTTCAGATCACAAAATCTGAAAAAGACACTGGTAAGTCCAACACAGTCACGAATTCAAAAAAAAAGTACATGCACACCACACCGGATGCTGAAACACGCAGAAAACCGGGTGAAAAACCGGGAAGGTGGGTGTAATAGAAGGAAGTAGGGAGGGGGGGGGGGGGTATGCCCGGGTGGAAAGACAAGGGGCATGAGGGTGATACCTGGACAGTTGTGGGTGTTGCAATTTTCAGATTCGTCCCAAGGCCCTGTGCAGTTTGCTCCGTCGTAAAAGGGACCCTCGCAGTCTCGGATTCGAGCCCGCGTCCCAGTGCCGCATGTCTTGGAGCAGACGTTCCACTCGGCCCACGGCTTCCACACGCCGTCCACTGAGAACAATAATTATATACGTGGAGCAGGGAGTCAGGTTTTGAAGTTCATCTCACACTATGCTTGAAAACTACCGGCAACGGTGTGTTAGCAGAGACACGCTAAACCCACACCGTATACCGTGGTTGCACTCGGCAAATCTGTCCGAAGCGGTTGCACCCTTATTTTTCTGTCCGAAGGGAGACACGCGACGTAAGTTTCTGCACAAAATCACCTGTAATTCCTCACAAATGACATATCATGACAAAACTACCGTTTGTACTTAGGCCTAAGGTGTCATAGCATCATATCATCGATTTGTTTCATTGCTTCAATGTGTATGTGAACGTTGGCCTTCAAGTATTTACTCATTTCAAGCGCATTATGTGCAAATTTTGACTTTCCGCAGTTACTAGGGAAATTCAAGCACATGAGAAAGGCTACACGCGATTGTAATACCCAATATTGACGGACTGTGTGATGATATCTTCTGCTATGGTCTGTTGAGACAGTGATATCAAAATCGAGACCGGAGGTCGAGATTTTGATATCACTGTCGAAACAGACCAATGGCAGAAGATATCATCACACAGTCAGTCAATGTTGGATATATTGCTAATTCTCTGGACATTTTGTATTTTCTGTAAAGAAATTACAAAAGTATTTGTCTCAGTTTTGGCTGTTCCATATTCCTCCCTCTGATTATTATTTCTTTTTGTTCACTCTTTTCTTGTACTTTTCAGTATTTTAAAATGTCTTTCCTTTCAAAAAGTCTTTAGTCACTTGCTCAACTAAATTCTGGGATAATTACATTTTCATATATATTTGTTTGTTTTTAAATTTAGGTGTTTTTGTTTTTGAAGTGGGGAAGCAATAAAGAGGTCGTCGATATTTTGCCCAATTGACCAATGGAAATCCACGTAACATATGAAATAGCAATATTGTGATCTATGGTCATTTCTTGACATCTGGGTCAGATGATATGATTTAAAGTGGTGCAGGAGCGTCATATTTCATGAATCTGTGAAGACATTCAAAGATTTGTCGGTTGCGCATCTCCGAAGTCTCTCTGTTTTTTCTGGTTGCACATCCCCGAAGCAATCGGTTGCACACCGCCGAAGATATTTCGGTGTTTCGATGCCTATGTATAGCATGCTTGATCTGGGGGTGCCCATATGGTTTGCCACTCCTGGTCGTTAACTGTAGGTAATATCTTATATGGCTAAGAGCAAAAAGTCGTTTATTAGGCTTGACCAAAATAATACGATTCTGAAGGAAAGAGTGTTAGTGTGTTTGGAAATGACACTTTGTTCATAATCATTACTGTATAATTCTATTTTCAAAAATCGGGGAAAAATCGCGTCAGCGTTTTTTCCTTCAGGATTCTATTTCAAGAGGTGAAATAGACCAACTTTTGCTCTTAGGTGCATAGCAAATTAATAGCGGTTGGCTGTCCAGACGGCAAAACGATCTGGGCAGGCTCAGGTAAATTGACGTTTTGCTAACAATAAGTTATGAAGCTAAATCTGTTAAAAGAAAACCCCACAAGCCCGTTATCCTTAAAAATCCTGTTTGGTCAAGCCGCAAAACACACTTTTTCCTCTAAGACGCATAACAAATTGTCCACGGTTAACCGTGGCAAGAGTTTTGTTGCATTTTGTGGTTGTATGACAATTGCTCATAGGACAAATGCTCACACGGACAAATGCACACACACACACACACACACACATACACACACACACACACACACACATACACACACACACACACACACACACACACACACACACACATATACACACACACAACATTGCACTGAATTCATGTACATGCCTTGTCAGATGCGAAAATGTCACTTTGGAGCATGAAAATCACACACAAAAATATTAAAAAATCCTCCGGGCGGCCCCAAAAATTGGGGCGGGCGCTGACGATCAACATCATTAATTTTATTTAGCATAATGTAGGCAAAACAGAAAGAAAATGCTTCGGCGGTGCGCAACCGAAACAAAGCTAAAACTTCGGAGATGCGCAACCAGCCACTTCGGAGATGCGCAACCGACAAATCTTTGAATGTCTTCACAGATTCATGAAATATGACGCTCCTGCACCACTTTAAATCATATCATCTGACCCAGATGTCAAGAAATGACCATAGATCACATTACAATCGCGTGTAGCCTTTCTCGTGTGCTTGAATTTCCCTAGTAACTGCGGAAAGTCAAAATGTGCACATAATGCGCTTGAAATGTGTAAATACTTGAAGGCCAACGTTCACAAACACATTGAAGCAATGAAACAAATCGATGATATGATGCTATGACACCTTAGGCCAAAGTACAAACGGTAGTTTTGTCATGATATGTCATTTGTGAGGAATTACAGGTGATTTTGTGCAGAAACTTACGTCGCGTGTCTCCCTTCGGACAGAAAAATAAGGGTGCAACCGCTTCGGACAGATTTGCCTAGTGCAACCACGGTATACGGTGTGAAACCTACTTACAAATGAGGCAGAGCGCTTTTTCAAGATCTAAGAAACAAAGGGAAGTGAGCGCTCTAAATGCATACAACATGTGTAATGGAGTAAGTGAGAGTTATACGGAACCAATCTCCTGGCACCTGAGAGAATAACAAGCATTGAAATGAACAAGCGACTTTCACCCTCACTGACAACGTTGACGCAGTACGCCTGTTTTTGTAGCCCCAACTTGATTTCTATCTAGCAGTCGAAGGTAGACACGAAATGCGGCGTAAGAAGGCACTGTTATTAATCATGTTCCGCCGTATTTTACAGCCAGTAACAGAAGCTAGGTATAATATCGAGCGTAACGAGGAGCTGGTTACACAAACTTGTGTAATGCGTCAATGCTGTGTTTCTTTTTATGTCACGCCAGGAAATGTTGTTTCGAGCCAAGAACAAGAAGCGAAAGATGATAGAATCTTGCTGTCACAGTTTTATGGCAGAAAAATTGTCAATGCAAAAGGCAGATCCCAGCAAAGACAAGACCAGGTACCTGTCAATACAACCCTGTTGAACAAAAGATATTACAAGAAAGATGAAACCAGCGATTATTTGTTTCCTTACGTAGCTTCTGTCGGTAACTGTACACTGCAATAAACCGACATATATCATAAGACAAAATTATAAATTATGTCTGTCTCGGTCAGCCATACCTGGACAATGTTGCGTTTCACACTCTGACGTCTCCGAGCCTTCTCCTTCGCACTGTCTGCCTCCATGTTGGCCATCATTGCACTCGCGCGTGCGCTCGCGCGAGCCACCGCCACACGAGGTCGAGCATTGCGACCACGCTTCCCAGTCCATCCAGAGACCATCCACTGCAATAGCCACCGGTCGCTTCTCACATCAGACCACTTTAATAAAAATAGCTTCGGTGCCACCTGCATGCAACATGTATGGTGCGCCGAAGTGGTCTGAAGTGAGATGCTTTTTCATCACTCGTCTCTGGATGGTGAGGGCAGTGCGCACTCCACAATTCAACGATCCGTGCAAAGTTAAGTCGAGTACATGCCAATCTACAACAGTGATCGACAAAATGCAAGCATTCACTTTTAATCGGATTAATCGAAGAGCCATTCACGTTCGTGTTTAACAAGATGAACATTAACGACAAAAGGGTTGGTCATGACGACACAAAGGTGACGATTAAAACAGTAGATAACAGTGCTGTCCTGGATAACGGTGCTGGCTTCGAAGACAACAACAACAATGAAAAACACCAACGAGCATCTTCGTTAAAGCATACATTCTCAATACATGTTTTCTGTACGTGTCATGATTGAAACTTAAATGGCTCCATTCATGCTCTGTATAAATAGAATTGCTTTCAACAACACAGACAGTGATTGACAAGAGGAACACATCTTTGTAAGTTATAAACACCTCTGCAAGAACAAATTAGAAACATACTAATGACACAGTTTTGTCAATGTTGGTCCGTTATGATACAACCAAGAGCTGTGTACATTTAAATGTTTTCCAATCTTTGAATCCATTGTTCTGACAGAAGCCTTTTAACCGCGGACAGTTCTCAATAAATAAGATACAAGAGACTTCAAATGAAACCTGGCGAAATCTGTTTGCCAAACATGCGACAATGTAAAATGGCATTTACATCGGATATTGTCCAACTCTGCGCCCACAACGAAGACTGTGACACGCGCGCGCACACACACACACACACACACACACACACACACACACACACACACACACACACACACAAATAGGAGAGACAGACAGACAGACAGCCAGACAGCCAGACAGCCAGACAGCCAGACAGACAGACAGACAGACATACAGGCAGACAGACAGACAAACACAAAAACAAACAGGCAGACACGTAGACAGAGAGCCAGATCGACATACACAGAGACAGTACAGACAAGCAGACACAGACAGACAAACAGGGATTGACAGACAGCATGAGAGAGTGATCATGTTGAGACAGTGCTAGACAGAGAATGACACACAGAGAACACGAAAGAACAGACAACAAAGCAAGCAGAGAAAGGCAGGAGAGTGATTCAAGGTCCATACCAGGACACATTCGGGGGTGACATGTCTGAGAGTCTTCAGGATCTCCCACGCAGTCATCGCCGCCATAGAACGGTCCTTCGCACGTTCGATTGCGGAACTGGATTCCGTTCCCACACGTGACCGAGCACGCGCCCCATTCCGACCATTCCAGCCACACTCCATCAACTGTAAGGTAAGGTAAGGCGAGGTAAGGTAAGGTAAGGTAAGGTAAGGTAAGGTTATGTTAGGTAAGGTAAGGTAAGGTATGGTTAGTTCTTGGGTTTTTTAACGTCCCTTCGACCTATTTGGCTATGTGGTCCGAATAAGGTTAGGTAAAATAGGCATTAAGGTAAAGTAAGGTAAGGTAAGGTAGGTATGATAAGGTAAGATAAAAGAAAGGTATGGTAAAGTCAGTTAGTCCTGTGACTGTCAGTAAGATAGCAAGTTTTTGTAAGCTTCAAAAGATGATATTTTGATTTTAAACAGTGGTTAATTCTTAGTTGATTTAAATAGTGCTTTATTCTTCGTTGATTTAAATAGTGCTTTATTCTTCGTTGATTTAAATAGTGCTTTATTCTTCGTTGATTTGAATAGTGCTTAGTTGAGTCAAGTGCCCCCACGGCCTCTTTCTGTGTCATTTCTTTAAGGTAATTCAGAATAATATAAACAAAACATTGACTATTAAATGCATGTACTGTTGAAAATCATTTTCAATTTCTTTTCAAGATTCTGTAAGTTTACATGCCACTCTTATATAAAAGTATTGATTTAATACAGAAGAACCAAAATGGAAACACAACCCCTCTCAGACAAGGAAAACAACAAACAGTACAATTATTTCTTTCGATTGCCTGCACCTCAGTTCAAAAAGCTCACCTCCTCTCAAAAATCAATTTTCTTAACACCCAGGTGAATAAATTACCCAAAGCTGCACTAATCATCCTTGCTTCAACCCCATTCTGCAGGTCACCTATGAAATATTACCACATCTGCGTACATCTGCCTTTGAAAATGACTGAAGCCACGTCAGCAAGTCCTGAATTGCTATCTACCTGCCATCAAGTCTTGAATTTATTATCTACCCATCTACCTGAAAAGCTACTGAATCAACACAGCGGTCTTAATTACCTGTAGGTGTGCGTCCGAAGAAGTATAAATTATGCATAGCAGAAATGTCTTGGCTAAAGGCCACAGTGGAAATCTTTGGCGGCTTTGCTATGAATATTTGATACGTCCTGGTAATTATTCTAGCAAAGCTAGTCACGCTATAGCCAGTAATTGCTGTTGGGATTGAATGTCAGGAAAACATACTGGCACAGCCTCTGTGTAATGTTTTCGGCTTCTTGATATAAGTTTCCTTGCAGTTTTGAACTTTTTTATTTTTGGAAAGAATCTGTGCAAAACTGCAAGCAGTACAGTCGAATTTGCCATGGATACAACCCCTCGATAACGACCACATTCCCATATAACGACCATCCCACAGGATATCTTTTCATACTAACATCCTTTCTTTAACGACCACTTTTTGTCGGTCCCTTGGGAGGTCGTAGTGAACAGGTTTGACTGTACTGCATTTTTTCTTTTGTACGAAACTAATTCAGTATGCTTGCACTGCACTCACCAAACACTATATATTTCAATTGTTTCTTTCACAATTTCTGGTGTTTTATATATATATATAAGTTTTCTTTCAGTGTAAGTTCATTCTGAACACATCCCAACACAGTACTTACTGCAGACTCTGCAAGAGAAGGTCAAAATCACCATTTTTCACTACAGTGGCAAACACAGCAATTCTTGAAAACAGCGACGTTGTAAACATGAAACGCTACAAGACGCTGTGAACAATGTAAACACATAAATCAAAACTTCTCCCAATTAAGTATCTAGACTGCTTGCTGTGTAGATTTTGTTACAGATCTTTTAAAATGACCACGACAATGTCCCTCACAAAAGATTTTCTCTGAACTAGGGAAACTAACTGGTTCTCCAAATATTGTAGTAATCGCATGCTGGTATTTCAAAAGATATATATTGCGACCGTTAGCGTTTGAAATGCCATGCTGGTATTTTCATGTTCAGATGAAAAAGGTAAGCTTTACCTGTGCCTATGCAAATAAGTGTTCTTTCATTTCATTTCAAGATCATGACGACACGTGTCTAACTCTATAAATAAAAATAAACTTAAAAAACTATTTAAAAGTACAACGTGATCACCCAACAACATCCGAAACTTTCTTTATCTCCTACTATTAAACTCTAAACCTCATTAAAACACTTTAAGCATCCCTTGTTAACCCTCACCTAGTATCGTACGCCAAACAAGCTAACACACATCACTTTATCACACGTGAACTAATGTATTATCTACAACCAAACTGCACCAAAGTATTCCACACAAAATGGCACTTGTTCAGAAGCGGCTAAATTCCATGCTTTATACACATGTACAAACTACGTGGTCGAGTTTGCTGCATTTTTGTTTGTTTGTTTGTTTGCTTAACGCCCAGCCGACCACGAAGGGCCATATCAGGGCGGTGCTGCTTTGACATATATCGTGCGCCACACACAAGACAGAAGTCGCAGCACAGGCTTCATGTCTCACCCAGTCACATTATTCTGACACCGGACCAACCAGTCCTAGCACTAACCCCATAATGCCAGACACCAGGCGGAGCAGCCACTAGATTGCCAATTTTAAAGGTCTTAGGTATGACCCGGCCGGGGTTCGAACCCACGACCTCCCGATCACGGGGCGGACGCCTTACCACCAGGCCACCCGTGCCGGTAGTTTGCTGTATTAAGTGCATCTTAACTTCTTTCAACTTTATTAGGCTTTCATTTTGGATAGCAGCATCCTTCTACACAGATACACCCCATACATCAACAGCCTGGCTGCCTTTTGTGCAGAATGGGAATTTACTGCTGAGTAAATGTCGAACATTGACAACTGTTTCAGTCACGACATTAATTCCACACAAAAAATATATACCTTTGTTTTTTTTAAATCAAAAAACGTGCTGCATCCAAAGCAGCCTGGCTGTATATTTCAATATGCATCTAACTGCAAGTATTCCTTTTTCTTTGGTGCAGTTTGGTTTATCAGGCAGCAGCACCCCTGACACAATACCCACTGGCGCATGACGCGTGACTGCAGCCACGCCACTCCTTTGATATTCCGGAGCAGGTCCGGCCGCCAAACTGGGGAGAGTTGCACTTTCGCTCCCTGATCTGGGACCCAACGCCGCAGGTAACGTTACAGGGTTGCCACTGTTCCCATTGGAACCACTCGCCGTCCACTACGCATGCGCCAAGGAGAGTCACGTGACGTTGGAGAGGAAAGAGGAAGTGACGTAGGCAGCGCGTGGTGGTTTTTGTTTTACAAGCGGCGGAAGCAGAGAGATGGGAGAGAGAGTAAAAAGGCACACAAGTCACAACGTGAAAGTTGAGGGTAGTTTCTAAAGCTAGAAGAGGTAGCAAAGAGGTATCATTACCAGAAAGATCTGCAAGGAAAGACAAGAAGATTGATATATGGAGCAAAATATTCATATAGATATAAGACCACGCAAGAAAGTGAAAAGGCGATCGATATAAATTTGAGAAAACAGCAGTAAGCAGAAACATATATCTAATTTAGGAAAATGCTAGCTAATTTTTGGATCGAGAGTATTTGCAGAATAGGGTAAATGGTAATTATTATATATTCTAAAGCTGTCAAAGCAAACATAATAATTCAAGAATTGGAGTAACTAAAGAATAAAGCATAACAGAAAGGGAGAGGTAATGGAAGAAGAAGCCAACATTGACTCACAATGAAAGTTGAAGAGGGAAAGAAGAATTTTCTTCCGAACAGTGTCTAGTTTGGTCATGTTATTCGTCAGGACACACTCCCCAAAACCACCCTCCGAGATACTTTGCAAGGAGATCGAATTACAGATAGTCATTGAGAAATAAAACATGGGCATAAACATCACACAATTCCTGGAGATTGCACGTTGAAGACAGAAAGAAGGACTGAAATTAACTGAACCATTCTTGCCGATGTAATAAGAATCGTCCATACCGTTATAGAAGCCAAAAAAACAGAACTGCAAATAAGCTTAGTCAGAAAACTAGCTAAGAAACCTGGATTATCTCCACTGAAAAGAAGGTTTGAAACACTTTTGTGTTTGTTTGATGCTCTGTAAACTACAGACCTTTGGGAAATTCCTAAAAATAGGGCTCATCTTAAAGAGAATTAGAAATCCACACTTGCTCATGTCTGAAACCCAAATTTGTCCACGTAAGATGTTGAATGACACCATCGAAAAAGATCGAGAAGTGTGTATGGCTAAACTCATTGAAACAGCAACCGGGTTTTGAAAGACCAGTTATGCCAGATTGCATTCGTTTCGACCTCCAGAGTGCACGAAACAACGACGATGAGGAACAACATCAGCAAGGAAATGATCGAAAAGGCTACTTCCGGGAAAGCAGGAAATGATCGAAAAGGCTACTTCCGGGAAAGCAGGAAATGATCGAAAAGGCTACTTCCGGGAAAGCAGGAAATGATCGAAAAGGCTACTTCCGGGAAAGCAGGAAATGATCGAAAAGGCTACTTCCGGGAAAGCAGGAAATGAGATGAAAACACGTATGCTTTAACTCTTTCAAGACGTTTGCTTTTCCTTAAGTTCATACCGCAAGTAAAACTACAGAAATCAAACCCGAGAAGGCCCAGGTTAAAACAAATGCAGGTAGGCATGCTTCTCGTTGGTCAAGCTATGGAGAAGAGAAAGAAAGAGGAGATGGAGGCTGTTCAGAAAGGTATAGTCTACTTTTCCTTTCTGAGAAAGGTATAGTCTACTAAAAAAATAAAAAATAAATAAAAAAGTAGTCTACTAATTTGTAACAGCACTGGGCACACCACTCTTGTGCAGAAACCTTTCAAAGATATTGCCACGTAAATGTTAGATAGAATTAAAGCAAGGCAGTCCAACATCCAAATGACATCAAAGGGAACAGCTTAAAAACCCGGAAATGTGCATGAGTAGTAGCTCTAGAAATTCAAGCGGAAGCAGAGGAACCAGCAGCAGCAAAAACACAAAAAGCAATCGGAGAATCCAAAAGCCGCGAAGAGCAAAGAGAAGATACCAAGAGGAAGACAAACTCTTAAGAATAAGGAGGGGCACGTAGAAGCAGAGGTAGCAGCAAGAGGAAGAAGAGGAATAAGAGGAGAAAAGGGAGCTAGGTGCAGCAGAAAAAAGAAAAAGTTGTAGAAGAAGAAGAGGAAAAATGAGAGGAAGAAGAAGAAGAGGTAGCAGATATAAATGCCAGTAAAAGAAAAAGCGAGTTGAATTAAAAGTCACGAGAAAAAGCAGAAGGCATGAAAAAGGTCAGAACACAGCTATATGCCAAGAGCTCAGACAGAAAACGGCTATATGCGAAGAGGTCAGACAGAAAATTGCTCTATGCCAAGATGTAAGACAGAAAACTGCTATGATTATGCTAAAAGATACCAGATGAGAGAGAAAAAGTGCAAAGCACACCAACACAATACCTGGACAGTTGAAGGTGTTGCAGGCCTCCCAGTCCACATAGTCGCCATCGCAGTCTTTGCCGTCATAGAAAGGTCCTGTGCACGTACGCTCTCTGGAGCGTGTTCCGTTGCCACAGCTGAGTGAGCATGCGCTCCAGTCTCCCCACTCCTCCCACACTCCGTCCACTGCACGTGCAGCACAATACTTTGCGTGAAATATTTGAATTACTGTGTTTTCACAACTCAGGTGAATGCGTTTTATTTGGTGAGCGTTGAGGGTTAGACTGGAAGTAGTCTTCAAACTCGTCATCTTTAGCCGTCACAAATGCGCCTGTGACTGTGCGTTGGTTGCAATAAAAGAACGGCAGACGAATAGTGACAGTGGTATTAACGCCATGCACTGCTCGTATCCCTTAGGGGTCATTTGACAGTAAAAGGACATCAGACAGTCTAAAATAAAGACAAATGAGGCGATAGAGTGAAATTCAACGTCATCTTCTTCAACCTGAAGCAAATATCTGGACTGTTCTATTCAAATAGAAGGTAGAAAAAAAAGCATCTGGGGGGCAACAAATTACCCAAAGCTACATAACTTTTTGAAACCATAACCGTCATGAAATATGACTTCTGCAATGGGTCCTAATAGCACAGATATCACTTAAAAACCATAACCGTCATGAAATATGACTTCTGCCATTGGACCGTTTTGCACAGATATCACTTAAAAGCCATTACCGTCATGAGTTATGACTTCTGCAATGGACCCTTTTATCACAGATATCACTTAAAAACCATAACCGTCATGAAATATGACTTCTGCCATTGGACCTTTTTGCACAGATATCACTTAAAAGCCATAACCGTCATGAAATATGACGTCTGCAATAGCACAGACATCACTTAAAAGCCATAACCGTCATGAAATATGATGTCTGCAATAGGTCCTTTTAGCGACAAATATCACTAAAAAAACCCATTACCGTCAAGAAATATGACTTCTGCCATTGGACCTTTTTGCACAAATATGACTTAATAACCAACTTACCAGGGCATTCTCGGGGCTTGCAGTGCTGTCTCTGCCCGTTCTCCCCCGTACAGTTGGCGCCGCCGTAGAAAGGTCCGTGGCATACGCGTGTCCGGTCCTGTGTGCCGTCCCCGCACGTGACTGAACAGGGCCCCCACTCCGTCCAATCCTTCCACACTCCGTCGACTGGCACGAGGTGGTAGTAGTGTGGAAGTAGTAGTAGTTGGGAAGTTCATGTAGAAAAGCATTAATTTTGGGAACGAAAAAATGTCACCCAGAAAAAAAATCATTCTCATGAACACAATGTTTCTTCCCGAATACTCACCAGGTATGGTACACCATGATGGACAATCGTGAGGGAGGTGAAGGAGCAGGGATAGGTGGACCTGAGGATCCTTGAAAGACTCTCTGCAGGTATACCTCAGTTGCAGAATCTGGTGGTGGACTTACGCACAGTCCCGTATGAAGAGGATCAATCTTTTAGTCCATTTATAATATCAACTGGACCAGCATAGTAAATGGCATCAGTTATGAAAGAAATGATATTAATCAGATGTCCATATGTACTACTGAAGCCTGACACAGTGTCAGGTGTCTTCCATACTCACCAGATCTGTGGACCAGGATATCAATCACCATGATATCAGTATATCACCAGGATAGCATCGTGAAATCACTATGATATCACCAGGACATCACCATGATATCACCTTAGCTCCTGACACTCTTATCAGAGTGGAGACGATCTTTGAGGAGAAGGTGGTAGACGTGTTGGAGAATGGAAAATAATGTAAGAATGTATTGTTGTGAAGCCTAACTGCCCTTGTGTACGTGTACGTCGTACAACCCTCTTATTTTTGTGTACACATCAACGATGTACTCCAGAAAGTTGAGGACAACATTTCTGGAACCTGATGAGATGAGTTTTATTCTTCACTGTTTTTGGCTCACAAGTTTTTACTGTAGTCTTCATTTCATTACTTTGACTTTCTTAGCAGCCCAGAAAGTGTGATAACTATTTTAGACGCAAGCCTATCGAGTCGTGGACATGCCTGTGTACTTCAAAGTGAAACCAATAGTTGATACGCATTGCTTGCTTTTTTGGTGGACGCAAAACGCACTTCTAAACGCATTCAAACGATTTGTGTTGTTGCTTTTCAGCCCGCTACTGTGCCTCATGCTCACAGCATTCAAAACTGTTATCCCCTATTGCTTTTGCGCTGCTGGGTGGCGCAAAAAACGTCGCAAGCAAAAAAACAGTCCCTACCGGTCAATGCAAGAAAAGAGAGATAGAATGGAAGGTAACATACGCTGTGCGCTAGTCTATTGTACGCAACTTAACGAGTTATATGGCATTTAATGCAGACAAGAAGATGCATGCTATATAATCGCAAGTGTCTGAACGCAGCAGAAAAGTGTCTTTAAAGCAGAGCGCGTGCAAAGTAGGCTTGCACAAAGCAGTGCCCGTGCAGTGCTCTTTGCAATTTAAATGCTTTGTAGTTGTAATTATTATATTAAATTCCACATCATTTAATATCAATAACATTCGAAAGTACGTTTTAGATTCTCCAAAGAGATTTCCGGCCAAAATAATTAGGTTAAAATTTAAGCTTGAATAACATGGAAGTCAGAGTCCTCTGTACAGTTACAAAAAAAAAATTTTTTTTTTAAAGTCCGTTATTTTTTTTAAAACCAGTATTTTTATAATTGCAAAGAGCACTGCCTGATCTTCTTTAAAAAGAACAAAAACAAAGAAGAAAGCAGGAAATGACGTAGCAAGGCCGGATATGACGAGGGCGGTGATGTAATCATACCCGTGACGCAATTCCCAGGGGTGTAGCACTCTTGTGTTTCCATGCTGGATCCCACACAAGGAAGGGAACTCGAAGTGAGGCACATGCGATCACGTGACTGAAAGCCGGGTCCGCAGTGGGCGCTGCATGCACTCCACGTGCTCCACGCAGTCCATTTGCCACCGCCTGCAAGAACGAGGCGTGGGGGCATGCAGTGATGCAAACTGTGGTGTTAGTTTATCAAAAAGCGAAAGGAAAGAATAAGGCCTGTATTGGTAAGGCAAACAAAAAATCCAACTTCTGAAAAAATGAATATTTTGAAATTTAAAATGTAGCATTTTGTTCAGACTCTTGTCGCTTCTTCGCGAATAAATCGTTACTATTATCATTATGATTTATTTTAGTATTTTTGTTTTATCAATGCAAAACCAAATCTTACAGCAAAATGATTTCTTTTGACATGTTCTGTTTTGGGCATCTCATTGTTGCTAAGCATTCACGAACGCAGAAACACCTTCTTCTGATATATTTTAATACTAAATTATTAAATTTTATTCCAATGAGAAAATGCTAATGGGTAGGGTGTAGTACCCAGTAACTCATACTCCCTACCTTGGGGCAAAAATTGTGCTAGATACTAGGTACTTTAGGGTACCATCAGAATAAAATTAAAATTAAAAAATCAAGTTTCAAAAGACTTCAATCTGTAGGCAAGCTTGTTTTGAGACTTTAGTCTTATTGCTTAAGCCGTTACTATTAATCTTATAATGTATATTCTTATTTTTCATGCAAAGTAAAATCAGTACTAGTAACTTCTCAAAAACTTGGACTTTCGAAATCATTTAATAATAAGAATTTGTAAAATGTTGTTTTGTTTCTTTGCACTCATGAAGACGTCAGCCATAACTGTTATCATTGTAATTTATTTTGATTCAAATCCAATTTAATGTGAAGGTCTGTTGTTCAAAGCTTAAATTTTATTTTATTTTTATTTTTACAGTTTCAAGAGGTCGTTTGCGATTAATTAAGCCTTCATCAAATAAATATTAAGAAAATCACAATTTGTGAAATTGTTGAATTCCGTACTCATTTTACCAAATGTAAAACTACTTTTAAATGCTATCTAGAGTTAAGCATTTTACCAGCAAAAATCTAAGAATAGTGGTTAAGAAGCGTTCATGCTGGCACATGTTTGATGAACAGTTGTAATTTGAGAGCAGCTATAATTTGAGATCGACATTGTTTGCTATTGTTACGCTTGTTAGTAGAGACCAATACAAAATTACTGTTATTACATTAGTAATATGTTAGTATAAGCATAGTATAAGCATAAAAAGCATGTTAAGAGAGTAGAAAAATGTAAAGCTGTAAGTTAGTTAAGACAAAAGAGTATGATGTCAGCAGGAAAAAAGTCTTGATCAAACTAAAATTAAGAGAGAAAAAAAAGAAAAAAAGTACGAAAACGAAAATGAAAGGGTTACACGTTAGTTGCACACAAGGTTATATTGATTATAATTTTGTAAGTTTAAGTTTATTATATAGAAAATGATTAAAAGCACACGTGGCTAGGCAGGTTAATAAACAGAAATTAGTAGTTAAGAAAGATAGAGAGAAGAAAGTGGAGGAGTAAGAGAGAAAATCCATGCAGCAACCGTTGTTGTCAAAAGCTTGTGTATATAATACAGGTGTCATTCAAGCATGGTATACATGAGAGAAGTGTCAAAAGAATTATAGTTGGATATATGTGTGATAACAAACCCACACTTCAAAGTGAACACTTCAAACTTGTATTCTTTGCCACCAGAAGAGCAAGCGTTTACTTTTGTTTAATTACGTGTAATGGAACCTTTTTATGTATTATATTTTGTTTTGTGGCTCAGCACTTTCTGTCAAGACCTTCCGAATCAATGGTCCCGAAGCTTCCCATCCCTCCTCTATTAAAACCTCTTTTCGTAAATTGAGCCAGCAAACGTGATTTGCTATCACCATTCCGCCTTTGATAAATTGAGATCTTTGGTATTGTTTTCCCCCCATCCCTGGGAATTTTGTATTCAACAAAATCTGTTATAAGAATTGTACTCGTACTTTCAATGTTCATGCATACGAAGGTCTTTCTTGAAATGATATGGAAGAGTATGAAAGATGAAAGAGGGGAGGGGAGAGGAATAGGACGGAATAAGCGGATGAGTCTTGAAGGCAGAACAAACTAAAGAACAAAATCGTAATACCTTTTCTTTAGCCGCTGAGGAAGATAGAATAAAACTACGAAAGCATTGTCCCCCGTAGGAGATACAGAGAACACAATATAACAATTCTGCTAAATGTAAAACCCACTTGGCCTACAGTAGTTAATACAAAAACAGTTATGAAGAACACAGGCTAATAATTCTACTCGAATTCCACCCATCTGAGACAGTAAATTAGGTGAATTAGAACTAGGTCCAAGCCAAACCCCTCTACAAGAAACAAAATATAGCACCTTTCTTGAGTACATTCTTCAAAGAGACGCCAAGAAACCATCCGACAAGTATTGTGTTGACTTTTTTCAATTGTTCTTTTCCTGAACATTACCCGTTGTTTTGAACAAAAGAAGACTTGCATCTGTGCCGTTGGCATCTTAACGTTTGGATTTAAGTTGAATCTTAAATACACCCTCTTAAATCCATGTACTTAACCCAAGTTAAAAAAAACTTCTTCAAATTCTATAAATCGTGGAGGTTTACAAGTAAGAACAGAACAATCAGATTTACCTGGGCACATAGGTAGCGTGCAAGGTTTGAACTGAATGTCGTCGCCCTCGCACGGCTTCCCGCCATGCATCTGAGGTGGGTGGTTGCACATGCGCGTGCGATGGCGAGTTCCGTTCTCACACGTGACAGAACACTCGCTCCACGAGGTCCAAAGAGTCCAGACACCATCGACTGAGATGCAAAATCACAATATATTTAGTGTTATTCTTTACGTTTTCAAAGGATTTTCAAATGTGAATCATGGCAAATCATGAAAGTATTCATGTAAAGAAAGTGTCTCATACAATTCTTTCAATGCGCTGGAATTCAAAGATTATCCAAAAGATGCATACAAACAAAATCAAAATAGCAAATAAACCAAAACTGATTATGTTATTAAGCGTTTATACTTGTAGCCACATAATGCATTTGCATCAAAGTCAATTAAAAAGTAAAAATATTGGGAAGGCTTGACATAGGGCGTGGTGAATTAAACAAATTAAGCGTTCAAATAATCAACATTTTTGTTTGTTTTTCACAGGATTAACATTTGTTTCGTGTCGGCTTTTAAACATGCCAAAATGGCCTATCATTCCAGTTGACTGTTAGTCATGAGATTGCATTTCTGTCATTCCAGTCAGCTTGACGCGTTCGGTTTTAAAACAACACATTGGTGCCCTGAGCATTCCAAAAAATGGTCTATCTAATTAAAGTTCTGGGCTTAAGTCCATGAGTGCATGCCGAAAAATTAGTCAAATATACTATGAGCCTGAATGCACAAAGCCATCACGACGCCACACCCTTACCATTGCACTGTACACCAGCAGCGGTATCAATCCCTGATTTGCACGTGCTGTCCGAAGACCATTCGTTGTGTTCACATTGTAGTAACGTCATCTCGCCTCCCTCGCATGCAACGTCCGTAATGGCAATGTCGGCACCGCCTGTGTCTGACACGCTGTACCGCCCGTCTGTTACCACTGGAAGGATTACAAGAAAAGTGTGTGCTGAGCTGTATTTGAATGTTTTGTAGTTATTGTTGTTGTTGGTGGTGGTGGTGGTGTTGTTGGTGGTAGTGCTGTTGTTGTTGTTCAGTTTAGTTCAATTCAGTTCAAATCAAGATGGCGCCTGTGCGCTCGGGAAGACCCTTACGCGCTCCGCCCCATGTTGTATGTAACAATTAGTACTCACAGGCAGCCTCACCAGATCCTGGCAAACTATGAACAGCAAGGATTTATTTGGATGAATACAAGAGGACGCTTGGTATAATAAGAGTGTGTGAAGGTCAGTATTGTTATCATTTTGAGCAGAATCCATATCTAAAAAAGTGCATATCTAATAAAGTTGTGATGCGGAGATAGTAAAATAATCAAACGCGTTTTCAGAAACGTCCTTTCCTTGTCACATTCTTCAAGTTTGCAACATAGGCCATTACATGTATTCATGTAGACATATCCCAGTTGTTAAAATCGCAATACAGCATTATTGTAAACGAACATTCAAGCCTTGGTCTGCCAAACAAGGTTAACATGACAAAGTGTGAAATATATCTTCTGATCAATACCACTGGGCATGGTTCGGGGTAGAATATAGTCAATTTTTGTAAAGATTTTAGTCAAGCAGTATGTAAGAAATGTTAAGTCCTTTGTACTGGAAACTTGCATTCTCCCAGTAAGGTCATATATTGTACTACGTTGCAAGCCCCTGGAGCAATTTTTTGATTAGTGCTTTTGTGAACAAGAAACAATTAACAAGTGGCTCTATCCCACCCCCCCTTTCCCCGTCGCGATATAACCTTGAACGGTTGAAAACGACGTTAAACACCAAATAAAGAAAGAAAGATGGTTCAAGGAGCCCTGGTCATGGTGCAAAGAGCAATGGTAGAGGTCTTACCTGCATGTGCCCCGGGATGACCTAGCTGCTTACAGGCGAGGTCGGCCATTATAGGGGTCAGCTGGTCAGCACAGACCGTCCCCCACTGTCCGGCCACGTCGTTGTAGATCTCCAGTTGCCCCTCCCCGTCAGCAACGCCACCGAGAAGTCTCATGGCGCCTGCAAGAAAGACAAGTTTGGCGAGTGCTGTTTTTGTCTCTGTTGCTTGCTTAGATTCTAGGAAATTCAAGTTCTTAGTACTTTGCCATGGTGTGCGTCTCGTGCAACTACCGTACTTTCGAAACTTTTCCTTGTCGCGGCAATCGTTCTGGCATTTTTTTTTTAAACTGGTTTGTTCGTTTGCATGCTTCAATGGATCTGTTCTCAAGTGCTTTAAGAGTTGGTTATGAATTTGTATCGTCTCTTCAGCTGATGCGCGTCAAGAGTAACTAGATTTGCCAGATGCAGTTCTGAAGCATTGAGTGTTTTGTTACTCTTTTCCCTGTGCGCAGATTCACAGCAGAAAACAATTTAGAATGAACATTTCTCTGATTTTCAGTTCACTTGACTAATGTTTCATAGAACACTAGCTTATGTAAGATTTCTTTTTGTCTCGTGTTTGTTTGATACAAACTATCACTGCGTTATTTTACAAATATCTCATCGACTTCGGACAGTTGTTATCCTGCATGATGTTCCTTTTGTTTATCGTCTGCCTTGTCCAACATTGCACGTACCAGTACAGTCGATGCCTTCACAAGGCGTGGTCTGATTGGTTGATCCGAGACAGTAACGATCCACCCCCGGAACTCCCCCGTTTGAGCATGCGCGGTGACGAATCTTATTTCCCCGACCGCAGGTACTTGAGGCGGAGCATGAGCCCCATTCGCCCCATTCCTGCCATCCTTGAAACAAAAAACAATGCAAGCCTGTTTAAGTATCCCAATAATAATAATAATAATAAAGTGTATTTATATTGCGCCTATCCCTTACAAAAAACAAAAATATTTGGCTCTAAGCGCATTACAACATGTGAAGGACTTGGTACAATCAAGTCTGACAAGTACAACAGCACAATATACAGTCGGTCTCTTAGGTAAAAGCAGCTTCGACAGTTAAACACTTCTACTAAAAGATCCTCTAACAATTTACAAACATAGTTAAAGAACATCGAGTTAATAGGAATTAAAAAAAAAAAAGGTTCTTATAATAAAACTATCTAGCGAACGACGAAGAAGAAGAAGAATAAAACTATCAATGTCAATGTATAACAAGTCATTCAACGTAAATGGCCAAAGAACAACAATAAAACAATGGTGATAAAACAGTTATACTCAATGGCTAATAAAGACAAAAAGTAATGGGCGCCAAAGTGAGTACATTTTGTCATCTACTCTATTCATTGGGTTCAGATCTAAAGCCATACAACAACAAAAACGGTTACTAATGACTGTCACTTATGATTAAGTTTGTATTGATACAAAGTTGCTAAAAACCTCAACAAAAACTCAAAGTACAAACTGGGGGGATGAGCAGAAACTGTATTGATGAATAAATCTGTATAGGCTTGGGGAAGTTAAGAGACAGGTTTGCTGCTCAAATTTGCCATACTTTAAAATGCCTTTTCTCGAATAGGTGCTTTCAAAAGTAATAGAAGAATTGTAGAAATGTTACGATACCTAATCAAAGTTGACCCCCCCGCCCCCATTCTCGTGAATGCTACTTAAAAGACACACTCCTTCCCTTGTGGACGACTCGAGTTCACCATCTCAGATCTGGCCCTGATTTTCACATGGGAAAAGGCCAACACTTGCGCTCGGAAGCGAGAGGTTGCGAGTTCGACCCTGGGTCAGGGCGTTAGCAATTTTCTCCCCCCTTTCCTAACCTAGGTGGTGGGTTCAAGTGCTAGTCTTTCGGATGAGACGAAAAACCGAGGTCCCTTCGTGTATATTGGGGTGTGCACGTTAAAGATCCCACGATTGACAAAAGGGTCTTTCCTGGCAAAATTGTATAGGCATAGATAAAACTGTCCACCAAAATACCCGTGTGACTTGGAATAATAGGCCGTGAAAAGTAGGATATGCGCCGAAATGGCTGCGATCTGCTGGCCGATGTGAATGCGTGATGTATTGTGTAAAAATATTCCATCTCACACGGCATAAATAAATCCCTGCGCCTTGAATATGTGCACGATAGAAATTGCATTAAAAGATTAAAAAAATAAAAATCCCTGCGCTTAGAACTGTACCCACGGAATACGCGCGATATAAGCCTCATATTGATTGATTGAACCCTTCACTTGGACTACTTATACCAAAACTCAACAGACTGACAGCTTCTTCTGCAAGGTTTTTCATGAAATAATTTCTTGAAAGGCCGCAAATCTCATCCTAATCCCATTTAAAAGCCTGTTCAGACCAGTGATTGTTACCATGATCGTTTATACGGGAAGGATTCTGTCAGCAATCTTTAGCGATTTATACAATCAAAATTCTGTTCATCATTTTAATGTCTAACACTTTTTACTCACTTGGACATTCTGGTAGGATGCAAGCCTCGTATTCAACATCAGCTCCATAGCATTCCAGGTTGCTCAGCGTCTTTCCGGTCACGTGGTCCATGCACTTCCGCTTGCGCATGCGCCAGCCGCGATGACAGGTGACGGAGCACTGGCCCCACTCCTCCCATTCTCCCCAATCAAGGGTGTGTGCTAAAGGAAAAAAACATTCGTTTAGGAAATCATTGTGCTGAACAATGTTATAAGGCAAATTGTATCAGCTCTGAATTCATTCTTTGTATGACAAACTGTGCATTTGTAATAACGCGTCCGATGTAAAGTGTCCAGTGCTCCCAAATTTCTTCTGTAATTTTTTTTTTTTTTTACAAAATGGAGTCATTTATGCGAACTTTAACTAACTAGCTTGATAGATGACACGTGGTTTGTGCAACTTTATTGCAACTTTATTGTGCGAGTAGGGAGTCTCTACTTTAGTATCTTCATGCGGACCTGTCTTTTCTGCACCTTTTAAGTTTGACATTTGTCACAAGACGGGCTCTAGCTCTTATTTTAAAGAGGACATAGTGGCAAGCTGTGGTTTCAAAGTTCTTGAACCCGTTATAGACTAGAAACACAGGTTTAATCGGCGATTTTCTATTGACTTGTGATATCATGGGTTAACTCATATTTCAGAAGGAGCCATTTGTGTGCATAAAATATGTTCAATCATGTATAAAATGTACATAGACACCTACCGGGTAGCTGACACTGAGAGCCTGTCCATTCTTCCTGGCAGATGCACACCGCCATTAAATCGTCTGCAGAGTTCTTTGTTTCGATACAGTGTCCTCTGCCATTGCATGGGTCGGTGGCGCAGGGGCCCAGCGCTTCCTGGAGTTGAGAACAAATGTTAAGATACATGTTAAGATACATGTTAAGATACATGTTAAGATACATGTTAAGAAACATGTTAAGAGACATGTTAACATATATGTTAAGATACATTTTAAGATACATGTGATTCTGAAAGTAGCTCATTTCATTACCATCTTTAGCCAGTTGCGCTGCGTCACTGCTCTACAATAGAAAAGAAGAGTGTTGGTTTATCAATGTTGAAGATTCAAAATTATACTAAGAATACATGTTTGCTTTGGAACATAACCAATGCCTAGCGCGCATTTAGCTCAGAGTGAGGTTTATGGAACATGAAACATTTAAAACTTGGTGGTTTTGCGACAATGTAATGGGATGATTTTACAGGCCACTCACTAGCGAGAGGGTGTGTCTCAAACACATGTACAGGAGGCACATGTCAATATTTGTCCGAGCAAAAGCAAGGGTACTCACTCTTTCTCTCATACAAATTCGACAGAGTTATTTCCGAAATGTGTCTATTGCCAGAGGTTTCTCCTTGTGCCATAATACAGAGGGTCTATCAACTATTGCTCAGATACGCAAAAGATCGACAGAACAGACGTTGTTTCAAGCCTATATGCCTTAGTTGATGATGACCAGATGTGCAGATGACCCAATGGTGCTCTATAACTTACGGGGTCAATGGAGAAGGACTCCCGCACGTGGTACTCGGAGTCCGCGCTGTCCACAAGGTCACGTGGATGGTCAAGGTGAGTGGCGTTGTTCAGCTCACACCTGTGTCGAACAATACCAGTTCCATTAAAATCCGTGGACGTATGATTCAAGCACTCATGACAGGACTCCCAAAAAACTCCCCAGTCAGAGGGTCCCGGGACCCCCAACTTTGTTGTGTATGTGGTCCTTGGACCCCATCAGTAACATTTTAGAAGGTCCGAAGCCCAGGAGGTTCATGATTCTTGCTTTCAGGAGGCACATTGCGTAGAAAACGAAAAGACGCACAGTATGAGGAGCCTTGTATGAACTACAAATGAATTATTTGTCGCATTTCCATAACCGTAATTTTTGTTTGTGTTCTCAACCACTGTTCAAACTAGCACCGCTTCTATGCATGCATAAACGCTGTGCCACGTCTTTAACCGATTGAAAATATTCATCGGATAAATCCAAACAAGAGACAAACCGAACCCACTGAAAAGACTTAAAATGAATATCCGCTCATTGCAAATTTGCGAATATATTGTGTAGAACGACGTGTTTAAATTTCGAATGAATTAGGTTTCGGATTTTAGTGTCCAGTAAAATACAAACATTGCGCGTGATGGGTGTACTTGTTAAGCTAAAAATTAGGATGTATTGTAAAAGATCATACATTCTTGATTCTTGGCACATTAATAAACGCCTTATGACTGAAATCATTATCAACCTCTCCCCCGGGACACACACACACACACACACACACACACACACACACACACACACACACACACACACACACACACACACACACACTCACCCTTCTATGTTATTGTCTTCCCAAATTGTGATTATTACTCTATCAACAAACCTACCGTCCTGAGTCGCGATCGAAGTTGAAACTTTTGCACTGAAGATGACGTAGGCATTCCATGGCGCACTGACTGCTGACGTATTTGTGGCTGTAGACCATGACGGCGTGACCCGTCAGCATCTTGCCATCTGACGCGTAGTTCTCGGAAAGTCTCGTCCAGAGGAATAATCTGTGAGGTAAACGACGTGATAGCATAGATCGGTGGTGGAAAGGAAGTCTAGGGCTAAATACAGAATGAAGCGAAGATGAACGCATGTGGTCGCATGCAACGCATCGAATGCTTTCACCCCAAGTGTCTTGAGAAGACTTATCTGATGTCACAAATCTTTCATGTCACAAATCTAAAGATTTGATAGGATTCCCATCGAAATTCCATCAATTTGGCACACACGTTCAAGATAAATCCTGTACCACCACCACCACACACAAAAATGCAATTTGCGGCGGATTTATAATGTTCAAACACATCGAAAGTAAACTTATTCTCTGAAAAATATGTTTTCAGGTATTTCAGGGTACATTTATATGATTCAAGCAGTGTACAAATCGATAGTAGCAAGATTGTTGCAACTCTTTTTTTAATCTAACAGTTAACAAATGTGCATGTGTACGTTTTTATTCAAAACTGTCGGTCAGAAAAATGTAAACTCGAATCTTAAACATCATTGACTTCTCAGGACCAAACAATCGTCATTTTGTGGTTATTGTGATTCTAAAAAGATTTTGATTCTGTTAACTGGAATTACATGCATAAGGTATTAAAGGCTTTCGGTTTTGGTGAAGATATTTGTAACTGGATTTTGGCTTTTTATTCAAATTTAAGTGCTTCTGTGATTGTCAATGGTAAATCATCAACTCGATTTCCTATAAAACGTGGTTGCAGGCAGGGTGACCCAATCTCACCTTATTTATTTATTTTGTGTGCTGAAGTGTTAGCCTGTAAAATTAGGGAAAATAATGATATAAAGGGCATTCAGGTTAATAACACAGAACATAAGATAAGTCAGTTTGCAGATGATACAACCACATTTCTTGAAGGCTCGAATCAATCTTTTGTGGAATTATTTAATACTCTTGATGAATTTGCTTGTATTTCAGGACTTAAACTTAATTATGATAAAACTTGTAATGTTTGGGCAGGCAGTGAACGAAATAACCCTACTCAGTTTCTTCCACATAGAAAAATGACTTGGAATCCAGAAAGGTTTAAGATCCTTGGACTGTGGTTTACAAATGATTTGACAAAAATGGCAGAAATGAACATGATTGATAAGTTCAATGAAGCCAAGAAATTATTCAATATTTGGATGAAACGTTCTAGTACACCGTTAGGCAGAGTTGCAATATTGAA
>NC_090249.1:38268231-38283231 GCF_037325665.1 Littorina saxatilis | reverse complement strand
AAATATGTTATATTCGAATTAAAAACAAGCTCTTGAAATTAAAGAATATAAAAATTATGATTAAAATTAAATTTCCGAAATCGATATAAAAACAATTTCATCTTATTCCTTGTCGGTTCCAGATTAAAAAAACATATAGATATGATATGTTTGGATTAAAAACACGCTCAGAAAGTTAAAGCGAAGAGAGGTACAGAAAAGAGTGCTATGCAGCACAGCGCAACCACTACCGCGCTAAACAGGCTCGTTAATTTCATTGCCTTTTGCACGAGCGGCGGACTACGGTCATTGTGAAAAAAACCAGTGCGTTCAGTTTCATTCTGTGAGTTCCACAGCTTGACTAAATGTAGTAATTTCGCCTTACGCGACTTGTTTTATTATAATTTATTCATTTTAAATTTTTTTGTTTCCCTCCCTCTGTCTGTCTGTCTCTCTGTCTCCGTGTCCCACCCCCATATTACCAAGGGCGGCTTACTGACCCCGTTAAGGTCAACACTTGTTTTTTTTTATATTTCAACCTCATTCAGGACTCTCCGATTTGTACGCCCCTGCAAATTTACGGAGTAAATATAACCGATGAACCAAATTCCGCTTGTGTAAAGTTCTCACAGAATTCACCTTGCTTTTTGGACCCTCTACAGTTTTGCTGAGTGGTACCTTGGACCCTCTAAAAAGTTGGTTTGGGGCGTACCGGCAAGAGCATCTGTGGGGGGCCCTGCTGATCAATAAACTCTGTAGAGTCCTTGCCCTTAAAATCATGAGGGTAAGATTTAAATTTTGTGTTTGCAAATCAAAGAAGTTATTGCTAGTTGCTAATGATTGTTGTTGGCAGTTTATTGTTACTGGATCCCATAAAAAAAAATTAATGTCAAAAGCGTGATCGAGAAATTCGTAAGGGGCGTAACTTTCACGGTTTACTGTTGACACTGAGGGTGAATTTTAGGCACAACTAGAACATTCTACCATCATACGTTTACCGGCGTTTTTTCTTTCATGTAAAAAGGTAAAAAAATAAATTGAAGAACAAGCAAAAATCTGACTAACTATCTATCAAACAAGCAATAGTGTAACAGAAACTTCACTTTTCTTTCAGGTACACTTTCTGTCTTCAAGGTAAAGTACTCGCACATCAGCGAGCTGAAACTCTGAATGTTGAAGGTGCTCATGAATGCTGATAGATTATTCGACATTAAATTTCGAAATACATTGTTTGTCAGACACATTGCATGAGAGTTGTGTGAGTGGCTGTGAAAGTCTGCTTAACAAAATGGCGTGTGTGTGTGTGTGTGTGTGTGTGTGTGTGTGTGTGTGTGTGTGTGTGTGTTTGTGTGTGTATGTGTGTGTGTGTGTGTGTGAGTGTGTGTGCATGTGTATGTATGTGTGCGTGTGTGTGTGTGTGTCTCTCTCTCTCTCTCTCTCTCTCTCTCTCTCTCTCTCTCTCTCTCTCTCTCTCTCTCAGAACGTGCGCGCGCATACACACACACATACACACACACACACACACACACACACACACACACACACACACACACACACGCATGCACTCACACACGCACACACACTAACACTAACATCCGCACGCACACACACACACGCATATCAAAATTAAATTGCTTTCAGACATTGACCTCCATTGTTATATTCTTCTTTTTACATTTAGTCAAGTTTTGACTACATGTTTTAACGTAGAGGGGGGAATCGAGACGAGGGTCGTGGTGTATGTGTGTGTGTGTGTGTGTCTGTCTGTCTGTCTGTGTGTGTGTGTGTGTGTGTGTAGAGCGATTCAGAGTAAACTACTGGATCGATCTTTATGAAATTTGACATGAGAATTCCTGGTTATGATATCCCCAGATGTTTTTTTCATTTTTTCGATAAATGTCTTTGATGACGTCATATCCGGCTTTTTGTAAAAGTTGAAGCGGCACTGTCACACCCTCATTTTTCAATCAAATTGATTGAAATTTAGGCCAAGCAATCTTCGACGAAGGCCGGACTTCGGTATTGCATTTCAGTTTGGTGGCTTAAAAATTAATTAATGACTTTGGTCATTAAAAATCTGAAAATTGTAAAAAAAACAAATGTTAAATTAAACGATCCCAATTTACGTTCATCTTATTCTTCATCATTTCTTGATTTCAAAAACATATACATATGTTATATTCGGATTAAAAACAAGTTCTGAAAATTAAAAATATAAAACCTATGATCAAAATTAAATTTCCGAAATCGATTTAAAAACAATTTCATCTTATTCCTTGTCGGTTCCTGATTCCAAAAACATGTAGATATGATATGTTTGGATTAAAAACACGCTCAGAAAGTTAAAACGAAGAGAGGTACAGAAAAGAGTACTATGCAGCACAGCGAAACCACTACCGCGCTAAACAGGCTCGTCAGTTTCACTGCGTTTTGCACGAGCGGCGGACTACTGTCATTGTGAAAAAATGCAGTGCGTTCAGTTTCATTCTGTGAGTTCCACAGCTTGACTAAATGTAGTAATTTCGCCTTACGCGACTTGTTACTTCTTCTTCTTCTTCTTCTGCGTTCGTGGGCTGAAACTCCCACGTACACTCGTGTTTTTTTGCACGAGTGGAATTTTACGTGTATGACCGTTTTTTACCCCGCCATTTTAGGCAGCCATACGCCGTTTCCGGAGGAAGCATGCTGGGTATTTTCATGTTTCTATAACCCACCGAACTCTGACATGGATTACAGGATCTTTTTCGTGCGCACTTGGTCTTGTGCTTGCGTGTACACACGGGGGTGTTCGGACACCGAGGAGAGTCTGCACACAAAGTTGACTCTGAGAAATAAATCTCTCGCCGAACGTGGGGACGAACTCACGCTGACAGCGGCCAACTGGATACAAATCCAGCGCGCTACCGACTCTACATCCCCGCCCCTAGACTTGTTACATTTAGTCAAGTTTGAATAAATGTTTTAACGTAGAGGGGGGAATCGAGACGAGGGTGTGGTGTGGTGTGTGTGTGTGTGTGTGTGTGTGTGTGTGTGTGTGTGTGTGTGTGTGTGTGTGTGTGTAGATCTGTGCAGCACAGGCAAAATCCTCCCCTTTAGCTGCTCGCCAGCTGCTACCAGATACCCCCTGCTGCCAGACATTCCACTCCCACAGGGAAGGCGTCAGTCAGTGGCAGCTGTTGGCACCAGCAGGCTGGCCCTTCTTTGGCCCCTATTAAAAACCCTGGATGTTTACAATTTTCAGTGATCTATTGCAAGTGCTTGGACCTTTTTGGTTTCCCAGGATTAACTGTGTTAGTGAATTGAAACTTTAGAGTATGCACCAGAGCAAAAATGTTTTTAGTTACCAGTACTCTAAATGGAGTTTTTATTGTTGAAAGAGAGCAGGGTTCTGAGTTTTATTCACAGTGGTAGATGTGTTGTTGACAGTTTTGATGCTGTTACATGGGTTCTAACACACTATTCCTACTGTGTTTTGTGGTACCTGATTGTAGGTCTGTATTTTGAACTGTCATGAGCAGTGATGTGTAGGACTGAACTTTGGAAAAAAATAGTTTCTTTAAGGACAAACTGTGATTTGTGCATGTGTGTTCATTTTCTGACTGGCAAAGGGACTTGAAAAATGGGTGTGGATTTTTTAGTTGTTTAAGTTCAGCACACTTCGTGATGGAAACTCTTCATACAAAAGAAGCACACTTGGAGAGACTACATTCTCTTTGTCGTGTATGTGGAGAAAGATCAAAAAAGAAATATGACACTCTAGTGAAATTGTGTAGGTATGCCACCGTAGAACTTGACAGCTATCATGGAATAAACATCATGCTTGACAACAGTGACATTCATTCTCAAACATTGTGCAACAAATGTTTTTGCAGGGTGATGAAATTAAAAGGTTCACATGTTCCCTCGAAAATTTCGCTTGATAATGCCTATCAGGAAACACATTCCTTTGTTAACACTCTCAAGGGCCGAGTTCTGGGAATAAACAATGATGAAGACAAGATCAGAGTGCTCATGAAGGAACAGCTAACCATTGTCTCTCCCCTCCTTAGAACAGCAGTGTCAAGTCCAAAGTAATGCAAATTAACCTATATAAACTGGCCTAAATTACCGTGTCTCTTCATGGTTGTGATTTTGTAGAAGTGTGTATGTTCCTTCAAAGACAACAGAAAGGTGTTTTATTTCCTTCTTTGAGAAGTGTCTTTTTTTGTGAAACAAGTCTGAATACTATGTACTGAAAAAGATCTCAGCCTGCTTCTGTGATACAGTTTTAAAGAATTCACTGTCAGCAACTGACTCAGTGACTGACTAATAGAATAACCAGAGTTCTTTTGACACAAACAGTGAATGTGAGAACCCTCTCTCTCTAAGTGTTTACACAAGCAACAGGAGTACCGTTAGCTGCTATCTTGCCTGGCGCGCGGCCCCCCCACAGTGGAGTAATTAACCCCTTCCTGCCGGCGAATAGGACCTGGTAACAAGACTGGTGGTGAGTGATTCTGCATGCTGGCATGCTGTACTTCACACTGCATTCCTAACATTGCTTGTGGGAAATGGACAGCTTGAGTAATTGGGGTGTGAATGGAGTGGAGATTGGAAGAGATTGTGCTGGGACAGGAATGTGTCTGTTTGTATTCTGTCTCTTTGATACACCACACACTCTTTGCATGTACTCTCGACCTTGTCATGCTTGGTATCATTTTAAAGCTGAATGTATCCCCTATTATGCCATGGGTTGCCCGAGTCTATTTGATCGTGTCAGTTGTGTGTGCTTAGTCAAAATACACACTACCCTACTTTCTGGCTGTAGCAGCCAGCACTAGCAGACAGCAGTGGAGCAAGTGTTTTATTTATAGCGGGCCTACTGCCAGGCAATCTCACGCTGCCAGGCCAGCCCAGCTAAAGAGTGAGCTCTGCACAGCAGTGATAGAGCGATTTAGAGAAAACTACTAGACCGATCTTCATGAAATTTTACATGGTAGTTCCTGGGTATGATATCCCCAGACGTTTTTTCATTTTTTTGATAAATGTCTTTGATGACGTCATATCCGGCTTTTCGTGAACGTTGAGGCGGCACTGTCACGCTCTCATTTTTAAACCAAATTGGTTGATATTTTGGTCAAGTAGTCTTCGACGACGCCCGGACTTTGGTATTGCATTTAAGCTTGGAGGCTTACAAATTAATCAATGAGTTTGCTCATTAAAGTTGTCATTAAAAATCGATTTTTCGCAAACAGATTTAAAATTGATTGCATCGTTTTTTTCATGACATTCTGAATCTAAACATATATACATATGTCATGTTTACTCTTAAAATGTGATCACAATTAACAAAAATAGATTAATTAGTCTAACGATTAAAATTTAAGAAATCGATCCAAAAATGATTTCATCTTATTCTTTATCGTTTCCTGATTTCAAAAACATATAGATATGATAGGTTGTATTCAAAACAAGCTCAGAAAGTTAATACGCTACCGCGCTATTCTGGCGTGTACGTGCATATAACTGCGTTTTGCACGTGGGAGGTGTGCAATTTCCTTCTCGCAGGGATTGACGAAGCTGTTCTGTCTTGGTGGAAAAAAATACAGTGCGTTCAGTTTCATACCGTGAGTTCGACAGCTTGACTAAATGTAGTATTTTCGCTTTACGCGACTTGTTACTTTCTTAGTTTGCAATAGGCACCTATGTTTTTTTTATCAGTGTCGAAAGCTGACTCCATCCACGAGCCTGTCGCATGGGAACAAGCGATCACCCGAAATAGCTTCAGAACAAATGTATTACCGCCACAATCTCAACCTTACAATATCCGTAAAACACAACCGACTTGAACTGGAACACACACGCATGCACACTCGCACGTACAAAACACACACACACATACACACACACACACACTCACACACACACACGCACACACTCTACTCACACACACACGCGCGCGCGCGCACACACACACACACACACACACACAAACACACACACACACACACACACACATGTCTTACTTTGTCTACCTTGTTTGTGTACAGTGGCAAAAAGTCTAGATACTGACTTTGCGCGCTCTCCTCAGATTAACCTGGGTCAAATGTAGGTCACCAATGACATTTTAACGGATTAAAATACCTGGTTTTATCAAAACATGGTCCCAAATGTAGGACACCCAAAGGATATCTTTTCTCGTATGCAGATTTTCTCACGACAACGGCGAAATTTGACGTGGTCACAGGAACCGTGTTCATTTGAAACTATATACACGAGCTGTTAAAACAATTGCATCATGCAAAGGATAAGGTTCTCAACCCTCTTGCAATGGATGACAATTTTGGGTAAGTCATATTGTCGTCTTATATGTGACCCTCCACCACGGAATGAGTCGCATGTCACCTTTGCATGATTTTCATATTTTTACATTTTCCTAAAGAGTTTGTTATGCTCTATCCAGTGGTGAAAACCGTTTTAAAAAAGAGCAAAAACTGTTTGAGTTATAAGCCTGTGACTAAGGTGACCCTCACACTGTTACCAGACACTCCCCGGACTTATATTGAGCCTATAGCGCAGAACCGCACGAGGTGACATGCGACTCATTTCGTGGTGGAGGGTCACATATAATGAAATTGTAACTTTCACTCTCTCGGCTTGAAATTACAAAATGATTCAATATTAGAGATGCCCCTCTCCAACCCCGGATACACAATGAAAACATTATTGGACCAGCCTCACAGGTTCTATCGTATATGTGAAGATGTGTCTTCGAGACTGTATGCTAATCATCGTGCTAGTGATCACAAGGAACAACTATATCTCGTATTTGTATTTTTCGCTTCAGTGAGGTTTGTACAGGCACAACCGGAGGATTCCAAAAGTACGACACTGATTGCAAGTAGAACGTTCCCCGATTATGTTTGTTATGATACTGAAGTTGATGACTTCGTTTTTGGCTATATTAACAAGCAGGTCAAAGAAAAAATGCATTTCAATGTACTCGTTTTAATGGAGTTGTTATTGTTTTTGAAAGTGTTGTTATTGTTGTTATTTTACGACTTGTTTTTAGCCATGCCTAAGAGTAATCTCCCTCACAAAATGTCAAATTTCTCTTAAACAGGAATCCAAACTCTGTCCCTAGCTGCCACCACCACCAACACGACCAACACCACCACCACCATAGGCACACAGAAACCATCAGTCTCGGCGACCAGCACCCGATTACCGGTTGTGACGACAACGGTGAACAACTTCCGGGAGAAATGCTACGAGTATGTAGGCTGTTTCAACAATTCTGCTCCCTTCAACAACGACGAGAAAACGCTGCCTCTTGCTCCTGAGAAAATTGGCGTAGAGTTCCGTCTGTTCACCAGGAAAAATGAAGAATATGAGGTATGTATGTTAAAGGCACACCCCTTTTTGTGTGAACGTTTTGTCGTCTCAGATCTGTCGAGGCTTTTATACGGAATACACCAGTTAACAGTTTCTGCGTTTACATGGAACGAAGCAGGAAAGCAGAAGAGGAAGAAGTACAAACATACTCGCAAAAAACGATCTGCGCACGCGTTCAAAATCAAAGGGGGGGAAAAGGATAATCACGTGTTTGTGTGCCCAATGTAATCCTTAGAACCTTTACACTCTTTCTTCGAACACTCAAAAGCAACTTCAGGGCTGGAAGACTACAAAATTGCACTTTCTGACGACTGAATCTACGCTTTCTCAAATCAACCGGAACAGGAAGAAGAAGAAAAAAACTTTCGAAAAAACGATCTGCGGATGCGCATTTTCTCAAAAACAGGAAACCGGAAGAGGAAGAAGAAGCAAAAGTGCTCGTAGAAAAAGATGTGCGCATGTGCGAATCTAAAATGGCCGCGGAACTGTTAATCGGTGTATACCGAATGAGAGCATCCTTCAACTTGGGCACATACAACAAAATTTTACAGCTTCCTGATTAGAGTGGACATTGATCATGAATGAATTTGGGAAAAGAAGCTAGCTACGTCCCTGTTTGTTTATAACGTTGATTCTTCAAAAGAATCCATTCGTTCTGATAAACGGATAGCGAATGCCTGATGATGTTTTTCATTCATGGTGTACCTACGAGTACAGACAAACAAGCACAAACACGCACGCACACACACACACACACACACACACACACACACACACACACACATATATATATACACACACTAACACACTCACACTCACACACACACACGCACACACACACACACACACACACACACACACACACACACACACACATTCACACGCACATTCACACGCACACAAACACACACACACACAAGTATTATGCATTGTATCACTTTAGACTTTGATGAATTTTTTCTTCAGAAATTGACGTACAAAGGAAATGACGTCTCTGTGAAGAATTCTCACTTCAACAGTTCCCGAAGGACCCGTGTCATCATCCATGGCTTCCAGAACAACGTAAATGAGCAATGGATGGCCGACATCAAAGACTCCTTGCTGCTTATTGTGAGTGTGTGTGGGGGGAGGGGTCTGTGTGTATGTGTGCGTACGTGTGTGTGTGTGTGTGTGTGTGTGTGTGTGTGTGTGTGTGTGTGTGTGTGTGTGTGTGCGTACGTGTGTGTGTGTGTGTGTGTGTGTGTGTGTGTGTGTGTGTGTGTGGGTATGTGTGTGCTTGTGTGTCTGCCGTCTTTCAGTTTGTCAATCTCGCCTCTCCCCCATCCCCCAGGCTGTACAAAACTTCGAAGCCTAAGGAACCTGTCCTGATCCAACCTCCCCACACGTGCGCTTACACAATCGAGGTGGCCGACTGCGTCTCCGCAACCACTTGACACCCAGGTGTGACTGTCCGGCTTGATCATAACGCTCGGTTTGATATAACACTAATCATTGTTTCACAGTTTTGTCCTACTCTGGGTTTTTTTCTACCAGGAGGACAGCAACGTCATCATCGTGGGGTGGGGCCCAGGAGCCAATGGCGGTTACGACTCGGCCGTAGCTAACCTGCGAGTGGTGGCCGCGGAGCTCAGCCTGCTTCTGATTCGTCTAGTGAAGGAGGCGGGGCTTAAGTTGAAAGACGTGCACCTGATTGGTCACAGCTTGGGCGCTCACACTAGCGGTGATACTGGGCGACGGCTTGGTGGGCAGATCGGTAGAATTACAGGTAGGTCGGTGGTACGGAATGTGACTTCAAGAATGAGATGCAGTAACTAATTCTATGGCGGCGTGATTTTGTTAAGCTTCCATTTTTGTGATGAACTTTTGTGGAGATGAGCAGACCTTCTTTTCATTTATGTTTACGAATTTTCGAATTAATCTGTGTAAATGTCTCTTCTTTACAGTACAGTCACTTAGTTTGTTTGGGTTATATTCGCCAGAAAACGCATCAGAAATGGTCTCTCGGGCATACAAACTATAAGTTCAGTCCAGAAAAGTGGTGACATAAAACTACTTGATGTGACCGATACAATAAATCAGCGGCAAGACAAACTGTGACCAAGTTTGGGCCATTCGTCAATGACATTTTACGTATCAATTGTAAAGAGACCTTCGAAGAAACAAACAATGGAACATCAAGTTTCCATCTCACGAAGTTCAAAGGTAAAATCCAAGAACCTTACTCCAAGTTAGAAGGTTTTGAAAATAGCAGGACCTCCCGACAAAATATTTTATTTGAAAAGTGTTATTAGTTCCTTTATCATAAACCGGTTTAACGTAACAATCAAATAACTGCACGGTTGGTTTTGAAAACAAAGACGAAAACAAAGATCAAAGGTGCCTCAAATGATCTATATATACCTTGCGACGGCTTCCTTAGAATTTGGGCCACTGTTGTTGAAGACATAAGACATGACATAGAATAATTTACTGCCCATACAATTAAAAAAATGGATGAATTGCGTTGACCAAACTGCTTTCAGGCATGGACCCAGCAGGCCCGGACTTCCTGAACTACAACAAGGCCGTGTTGCTGGACAAGACAGACGCCATGTTTGTTGACAACATCCACACCAACGGCAAGACTCTGCTCGAGGGCGGGGCTGGCATTTCTACGCCTACTGCTCATGTCGACTTCTTCGTCAATGGCGGAAGAACCCAGCCTGGCTGCAAAGACGGGCTCTCAGGCTTTTTCAGTGGAGGTTAGTCGAATGAAATTTTAGGTGAAATTATATCGTAAATGGAATTTTTAATTAGTTTTCGATTTTTTAGTTTAGGTTTTACCTACGGTAAAAGTGAACGACAGGAGTCGCAAGGGAGGGAATTCATACAGCTTGTACGTATCACGGGCGTGAGTTGGCTCTCTTTACGCTGACTGAAGTTCAGACAATTCCATCGTTTGTCAAATATATGACTTTGTCCGTTTTCTTGATTTGTGTCTACCCTAACAACAAAACATTTATGGCATACATACTCAATGGCATAGTCATCGGTTCAGTTGAGTAAGCTGGTTGTTTTTGTTCATTTTTACAAGATTGTTTCTCAGTGTCCGAAGTGAAGATATGGATGCTGTGTTTAACCTATACGAAATTTCAACAAGCAGATATCTCCAAGACAATCGCCATACCTTTAACTGTTTCTGTCCAGGAGTGGCCGGCGTTGCATGCAGCCATGGTCGTTCGCATCAACTGTTCCTGGAGTCTATCCGGTCTGAGTGTCCCTTCACTGCCTACCCCTGTGCTAATCAGGTCAGTATTGACGACACTTAGTGTTTAGTGGCTGAAAAAGTCAATACGTTCGAATCTCCCTTTGGCTCCGTGGGTAGAGTTTATTGAACCCCTGATCGCGCGACGGTATCGACTATGTGCCCTGTGAGCACGTTCCGCGGATGCTCTTTCGTCACTGACTATTTCCACACACACACACAAATCTCACAAACTTGAGCACGTTGTTTCGTGTCATCAATAAAAGTTTTACTGTCATTGCACATTTTAAAAGAGCAGAACAGAAGTTAGATTGCAGAAGAACAAAAGTTTGTTTGCAGAAGAACAAAAGTTTGATTGCAGAAGAACAAAAGTGTGATTGCAGAAGAACAAAAGTTTGATTGCAGAAGAACAAAAGTTTGATTGCAGAAGAACAGAAGTTTGATTGCAGAAGAACAAAAGTTTAATTGTAAAAGAACACAAGTTTGATTGCGAAAGCTACCATCCCCGTAAACTGTGCTGAAACACCAAGCAAACGCAAAGACCAAGTAAAGTGACGACGAAAAGCAAGAGATAGAGATAATTAACTTTACGAGAAACAAAAGCAAGAATGGTAAGTCGTCGGAACGTTTAAACAATTTTAAATCAAACAGGACATTCACATTCACATCGACCCAATGGTCTTTTTAACGTTCCAGTAACTTACCATACTTTTTGTTTGTTGGGATATTTTTATTCTTGATTTTAGAACGTAACAGAAACGATTTGCATTCGTTTTTGGATTTCTAGTAAAACTGTACAGTTACAATTGACCTAATCCCTCCACAGAGTGAGTTCTCACTGGGCAAGTGTCTGGACTGCGAGCCGGGAGGATGCTCGGAGATGGGTTTCTACGCTGACCAGCACAAAGCCCGGGGGTCACGCTTCATCAACACTCGGGCCAAGGCACCATTCTGCGGTCAGTCGGTCAAAAGGAGTAATGGCTTCGTCAATCGAAGTGCATGTGTGGATGCTGCAAAACAATAATAACAAGTGTTGACCTTAACGGGGTCAAGAAGCTGCCCTTGGTAATATGGGGGTGGGACACGGAGACAGACAGACAGACAGACAGAGGGAGAGAGATTTTAAATGAATAAATTATTTAAAAAAATATTAAAAAATTTAAAGTAAATAAATCAATTTTAGAAAAAATTAATTTTAAAAAAATTAAATGAATAAATTAATAAATAATTTTAAAAAAATTGACCGAGCTCTTTACACGTGGTGACATGGTAGACAAACAAACACCTGAAACCCGGACAAACAGGCAGAGCAAATCCAGTAAGCACCCTTTACAAGGCGGCTTAATAATCCAACGCATGTTCGCATGCTGTCAGTGATAGAACGAGACCCGAAGGGAAGTAACTCATTACCGCCTCTTTCCAAAGTAAATAACGTACACACTTTTGCGTCACTTAACTTTCACAGTACCAATGATATTACTATGAACGGCCCATACTTTCTAAATATTCAACATAAAAAGTATCCTTCTACACAACCCACGCCATCCAAATAGAAATAAACAAAGTAAAATGCCTTCTTTAATTCAAAAGTGGGTCGTCCACAACCCACCACATAATAGACTGTGTAGTTCAAATGACGTCACTATTTATTTGTTTATTTACGGAATAATTCTTCAAAAATCGGTCGTTGTGAAGGATCTATGGTGTTTGAGATTTACATGAAGTCTCGATCAAAAATCCATGTCCCACCCCATATTACCAAGGGCGGGCTTCTTGACCCGTTAAGGTCAACACTTGTTTTTGTCCGGAGTTCTAATCCAACGCATGCTGTCAGAGAACGAGACTCGAAGGGAAGTAACTCGGAGTTCTGGGTGCGGGAATTCCCGCAAACGTATCAGTCTGTCAGTGGGTTTCGTCCCCTAGCTCGGTTTGTAAAAGCGTTAAAAGCTAATATCTTCCGTTTGACTACCGTTAGGAATGTAATTTTTTGCATACACCCGTCTAACCTTATTCCTAACAATTTCACGAAATGTGAGCTTAATTAACCCAGAGATACAAGTCTTACCCGACAAACACCAACAGACCGCACGCCCGCCCGCCCGTCCGCCTCAAACAAACAAACAGACAGATCAAATCCAGTAAGCCCCATTATACTAATGGCGGCTTAATGAAATAGCTTCTGGCGGCTTGGAGTGATTGGAAGAGGGGAAGCAACTCGTTCAATAGACGAAGGGTTTCTTATCTCCCTTGCACTGTCGTCGGTCGCATGCGGTGTGTGTGTGTGTGTGTGTGTGTGTGTGTGTGTGTGTGTGTGTGTGTGTGTGTTTGTTTGTTTTTGTGTTTGTTTTGTTTTTCTTTTCTTTTGTTTGTTTGTTTGTGTGTTTGTTGTTGTTGTTGGGATGTTTTTTTGGTTTTTTTCGGGGGTGGGGCTTTTTTGGGAGAGGGGATGGGGGAGGGTTCATATTGCGACGGCAAACACAGTTTTTATCTCGGTTTAATACATCCGGAATCATTTAAATGCAGTGTATTAGGTGCGTTTTTGCTTGCAAAGCTGATTGTTTGATTGTTTCACTGGCTTTTTACGAACTCAAAAGTAACAGAAACGATTTGCATTCATTTTACTTTGACAGGATTCCACTACGCGGTGACGATTCACGCAGGACACGGTGACGACACAAAGGGCACGATTTACGTCACTTTGCGTGGTTCGTGGGGAAATACTGACGCCATGATGGTCACTGAGTGAGTCCATTCTTTCAACGGTCGGGTGTTTCCTCAAAACAGTGTAGCCGTGTACAACGATAGAGTGGTCTGTGTGTTTGTGGAGGTGTTTATGGATGGGTGGGCTGGAGTGGAAGAGGTGTGTGTGTGTGTGTGTGTGTGTGTGTGTATTTGCGTGTGTTCGTGCGTCAGTATGTTCGTGTGAGCGTACGTGCGTGTAGTTTGCGTGCGTGCGCGTGTGTTCCATGCAGACCTGGTTTGATGTTTGAAAAGGAACCCAGCAATTTCAAATATTCTGTATATCAGTAATAAGTCTCAACTCTGAAGCCTAAACGCGAACTGAAATTCAACTCATTCAATTTATTTTACCAATCATAGTTTGACTGCCTGGAAATGGTCAAACAGGAATGAATTCATGAAGTGCTTAATTTGTTTTCTGTTTGCTTAAGCTGTTATTTCCCTCAAGGCAAAAACAAAATTCCAGATTGAGGAGAGGGTTATAGTACAAAGTGACCTGGGTGCGGTTCTACAACGAGCAGAAACGCAGAAAGACGGAGTCGTCACGAAAATAGGCAGTGCAAACGGAGTGCTTTTGCGGAAATGATATATGCACTGAACTTTGTATGGTTTTTGAATTTGTACAGATCCGAGGAAAAGCTGAAATCCGGAGAGGACTACGTGGGAGTGGTGGTATCTCCGAACGAGGTGGGCAATGTCCAGTCTATCACTGTCAAGTACAACAAGTACAAAGGTTGGTTGTTCGGACTTGGCAGTGGAAACACAGTCTTCGCTGTGGATGCTGTGGATGTCCTATCTGGCGAAAGTGGGAAACAGTTAGTATGGCAGTCTTTTTCTTCTTTTTATATTTAGTCAAGTTTTGACTAAATATTTTAACATCGAGGGGGAATCGAAACGAGGGTCGTGGTGTATGTGCGTGTGTCTGTCTGTCTGTCTGTCTGTCTGTGTGTGTGTGTGTGTAGAGCGATTCAGACTAAACTACTGGACCGATCTTTATGAAATTTGACATGAGAGTTCCTGGGTATGAAATCCCCGAACGTTTTTTTCATTTTTTTGATAAATGTCTTTGATGACGTCATATCCGGCTTTTCGTGAAAGTTGAGGCGGCACTGTCACGCCCTCATTTTTCAACCAAATTGGTTGAAATTTTGGTCAAGTACTCTTCGACGAAGCCCGGGGTTCGGTATTGCATTTCAGCTTGGTGGCTTAAAAATTAATTAATGACTTTGGTCATTAAAAATCTGAAAATTGTAAAAAAAAAATAAAAATTTATAAAACGATCCAAATTTACGTTTATCTTATTCGCCATCATTTGCTGATTCCAAAAACATATAAATATGTTATATTCGGATTAAAAACAAGCTCTGAAAATTAAATATATAAAAATTATTATCAAAATTTATTTTTCGAAATCAATTTAAAAACACTTTCATCTTATTCCTTGTTGGTTCCTGATTCCAAAAATATATAGATATGATATGTTTGGATTAAAAACACGCTCAGAAAGTTAAAACGAAGAGAGGTACAGAAAAGCGTGCTATGCAGCATAGCGTAACCACTACCCCGCTCTTCTTGTCAATTTCACTGCCTATGCCGTGAGCGGTGGACCACGAGTATACTATACGGTCTTGCTGCGTTGCATTGCGTTCAGTTTCATTCTGTGA
>NC_090249.1:38163231-38263231 GCF_037325665.1 Littorina saxatilis | reverse complement strand
TTGAGAACATCTTAGGTGCCCTCCGTAAAGAGCGAGCAATTTTCAAAGAATTTATTTTTGCGTGGTTTATCTTGCCCCTGAGCCATCGTGAACCCGTGTGATCCAGTTTCCTTTTTTTCACAATTTAGTCGTCAGTTTGTGATTTCAATGCGACTCGCTGTAAGCTTATCTGCTATAGCACGTTATTGTGTACCTCTCAATCTAAAACGCAACAAACGGCTGCAAGTTACACGAACTAGAGCGGTGGAGGTTGACGGTTCAGAGGAACTGGCGCTATGCAGAACCGTCGTCTGCTACGAGAAAGACGTGTTGCGTGACACGTTTCCGGGGTTTTCTTTTTTCAAACTTTCAAAACTTCGAATTGTACTGATCTTGTGTTGATGAAAAAAGAATTCTTTTAGGATTTAAGAATATTTGTGTAACAATCTGTCAATTTATTATTTAGATTTTAAAAGTTAGGTTTAACATCAAAACGAGGCGCCTGATAGTCCGTTCGGATAGTCCACAAAAATAAATTCTTTGAAAATGTCTCATTCTCGACAGAAAGCAGCCAGGATGTTCCAGTTCGGTGAGCGGCGTTCAAAATGGAAGTATGCATGCACTGTGGCTCGGGGAGCTCAGTGATGTTTTACGGGAGGCTTACTGTGCCTTTAAAGATTTGGGAGTGTGTGCACAAATTAAATGTCCATTCATCTATGTGCGGGTGAGCAGGGGGGGCAGCTTCTTCTGAATGGGCCAGGCTGCGTATAGCAATATCAAATCAATACAGTCGATGGTTTGGGAGTGTTTGTGCAAATTTTGTGTCTGTTCATCTGTGTGCCTGTGTGAGAGGGGTTGGGGGGGTGGACAACTTCTTTAGAATGGGCCAGGCTGCATCAAGCAATACCAAAGGCAATACAGTCAATGACTTGACACAGAAGTAAAACGACAGAGCGCCAAGAGAATACAGCAATTATGGCCCCATTGGAAGTTGGATAATCTAGATTTGCTGTGCCACGTGTCTGCTTGTAATAGAATTTGTATAAACAGCTAACCGGGAGTAACAAAACAGCATGACTGTTTCCTGTCAAGAGTGGGGATTTGTTCAGTTATTTTATATAATAAACACCAGTGACAATCTTCTGAATGAATTCCTGCAACAACAACAACAACTACAATAACAACAACAACAACGAAAATGCCACTGTGCTGTGCAACTAAAGCAGTCAGACTGTTGACTGTTGTTACAGGTATCCAAGTTAAAGATGGTCCAACCACATACTATAGTAAAACCCTGGTATGTCTTGTGATTGCTCACACCAGTGGGACGTTACACAAACATTACATGGAAGAAACACGTCAAGCATGGCGAGTATAAACACGAAAACGATCCAGCCAGCGGATCGGATTATCTGTCGTATACATAACGGGTTTGAAGGGCACCGACTCAGGACAAAATCAGCCAGAGGCGCACAAGATCGCTTGTATGTGTGCACATATATATATATATATATATATAAGTATAAATCCGCCTTTAGGACGACCATTGTAAAAAGGGGTTTTATAGCTACCGGTGCTATATCCGTTGTTTTTAAAGCAATATTAATAAAATTTTGTAATTACATTTGCTAATTGACCTACACCCGACTGTCATGAATTGAACGTGAAAATCTGTCAAGATTAAGATATAGGTGTTTTGCATGGTCGCCTTAATGAAAATAATGCAAGAGTGGGGGTTACGGCGACACGCCTTTTCGGGTAGCTTAGGGCAACCAATTTATAAGGTATATTAAGGCGACCAGTATTTGTATATTTTGTTGTTCACAAAGTTTTGTAAAGGGCCTAGAGCCATAGGTTATGCACTTAAAAATGTCCAGTTATTATTATTATTTTAACAATTTTAATTGTCATTTAGTTATGTGCTCAAACTCTGCAGTTCCCGCTTTCGAAATCGTTATTATTTAAGGTTCCTGATGCTTTGTGTTGAGTGTAATCATGGCTGTTTCATCACTAATTATTCTGTTGGCAGTTTTAATAAACAGTTCAAAACGTGCAATAGATTTTGTGTATGAGTTGTGACAGAAAAAATGATAGATGCTTTCATCAGTGTTGTTCCCAAGTCAGAAATAAAAGGTCACTGTTTGCAAAATTTAAACATATCAATAGGAATGCCTTGTTGTAATGTTAACAGGCAGATGTAAGCAAAGTACATCACAGAAGAAAAACATATAACAGGATGTACATATACACACATTAACACATACAATGCAAACTGCGATAAGTCAACGAATGTGTATTTGTTCAACAGCTCATTTATTTGTCAAAAACAAGAATAAAATTATACACATACACCTTCAGCAATGATGTTTTAATGTGCGCACTTGTTCTTAAATCGCTTCCCTACACTTACCATATTGTTCGAGACCAAAACCTACTATACTTTGTTCAGTAAGGGAGATTTGACAAAAGGGATGTCGTACAGAGTTGCGAGTGGGACCTCTCTGTAGAGGGTAACAAAAACGGGAAAAAAAGACAACTTACAAGTATGTACAAGAATAAAGTTCTTGCAAAGAATACACTTGCAAAAGGTCTATTGTTTTCAGGTAATGGCAGAAATGCACTCAATGCTGGATTGATCTGGGGCCCAACTACACTCTAAATGAACATGATGGGAATTGCACACACTCACTTATTTGAAACAGTTTGAGAACGGCATTCAAATGTTCTGTTTTGAGAGTTAGCTGCTGTGATCATCTTTTGTGTGCTGAATGAACTGAAAAAGTAAGCTGTTATGGGCTCTCAGTGTGTTCTGCATGATCTGTCAATGTTCTAAATGCAGAATGCTTTCAATAGTCTTGCCGACGTTCTTTCCAGAACAGCACAGTGAAAGTCTGCTAAGATCACAATAAATGCTCTATAGTTTACAGTACACTAATTGAGGTCTTTTTAAATCTCTGCCATGAAACAATTTGAGAACACAAAAAAGTAATTTGACCACTTGCAAGTGTACGGTTCAGATTACCAATGATTTGTTTGAAAGAAAAAATATCGTGTGCAGAATTATGGCACACATATTTTGGTAGTCTTACATTTCACCTAATCATTAACAACATAGAGATCCATATTTAGTATGTTTAAGTTATCTTTTATGTTGAAATCATTGTAAATGTTAGGGCAGAAATGATGTCATAAACACACAAGCTACACCAAGATACCTCAAATTGAAGAAGATTAATGAAGCACAGAAACAACAAATTTTAGTTAAAATTTCAATCAAATGTACACTATCAAGAAAACAATCGTAATTGAGTAGAATCAGAACCAGTGGCCTTTTGGAGAGAGTTACTAAGCCCTCTTCCAAGCATAACATTTTTGGCAAAATAAAGTCAAGACAGAAGAAAATAAATGGCATGCATTTACAATGCAACAGGATTTATTGGGGAACTAATTTACCCCAGAGAAGTGAAACAAATACAGATTAAAACAGAGAACAGTTCTTTGAAATTATTTTGATGTACATGATAGCATAGATTAACTGTGTTGTTTGCAATGTTGATCAATGCCACACACAAATTGACCACTTACAGAATTCATGTACATACATATCACAAACTGGGAAGGAGCGTGATTGACAGTTTGAACTGTGCATGGTATTACAAATTACAATGCTATATTTACTCTGTCATTAGAACTCAGTATTAGAAGCAAAACATAAAACAAATGTCATCGATTTCAAGACACGACTGACAACTTTTAAAGCAAAATGATATAAAATGATTTGAAATTTTCAATGAGAAATAAATGATGACATTATTGTAACCTATTAAACAAGAAGAGCAAACGCTCGATCGAGTCACTTTCGCAGTTCTGAATATTATATGAGGCATCAGATGGACAGGAAGAAATTGCTATTCACAACACAATGAGTCACGTTCACATAAAATTTGAGCCCGGTCACTTTTATAGTTTCCGAGAAAAGCCCAACGTTAAGTTGTGTGTTGCCGAACAGAAAAGGCTAGTTATCTCCCTTGTTTTTCTGATAACGTTCGTAAAAGGCTACAGATGTAAATACTTTGATGTAAAGAATAATCCTACAAAGTTTCAATCACATCCGATGAACTTTGTCAAAGATATAAAATGTCTAATTTTTCCTTTGACGCTGACCTGTGACCTTGAAAAAGGTCAAAGGTCAACGAAACCATCGTTAAAGTGTAGAGGTCATTGGAGGTCACGACTAAACAAAATATGAGCCGGATCGCTTTGATAGTTTCCGAGAAAAGTCCAACGTTAAGGTGGTGTCTACGGACGGCCGGCCGGACAGACTAACACTGACCGATTACATAGAGTCACATTTTCTCAAGTGACTCAAAAAGCTTAATTGTTTTCTATTTATCCTCCAGAATTAGCTTCCCATCAATTGAACATGAATAACAACAACAGGCACTTGTATTGTGGAGAGGAAGTCTTATTATAATACCTTACAACCACTCATCTCAAAAGGTTATGAGTGCAGTCACTGGAGGGTAGTCACATGCTTTGTGCGCCCTTCAATTACTGCATGCACTCAAAATATTACATTTCGTTTTCACCAGTATCGCTATAACATTAACAGCGATCGTTCAGCGATTACTAACTCACAGTACAAAAGAGGGTTTGAATGGGAGATAATGGGCAATGCAGAACTCTTGAATAGATTAGTGACGATCCAAGTGATCAGGCTTGTGTCAGACTGCTTTGATTAGTCTGAGATAGAACACCTGATTGCATTTTCTGCTCAGCTCTGTTCCGGTCATTGCAGAGGTATCTGGCGTCCAAATATTTAGAGTGTACGTGGCACACTTTTGTCGGTCAACATAAAATGTTTAGTGCGTGAACTTTTTACTCTATGAAATAAGCCAAACACGCATACATTTGTAGTGGATTTGACCAAATTTGTTCATAGTACCGGACCTTGCATAATAACACAAACCAGGCCTCGGTCGAGTCTCAAGTGAAATTCTCCTTTATCCGATACTGACAACGATTTTCAAAACACATACTTGATATTCGTTAGTTTAGCTGCCGAGATTGAACCAGTACACATCTGTCATGGGTGATTTTACATACACACATACTCTTTAGTTTAGCTGCCGAGATTGAACCAGTACCACCCAATGATTGCTTTCTGCTTCTTGCCATTCACACAGTGTCAGTCTGGCTGGTTCACCATCCATTCTTGCGTTAAAAAGGGTAAATCCAAAAACAAAGAAACTGCCAGCGTTTTACCACGAAGGGCCATATCAGGGCGGTGCTGCTTTGACATATAACATGCGCCACACGCAAGACAGAAGTCGCAGAACAGGCTTCATGTCTCACCCAGTCACATTATTCTGATTATTCTGACACCGGACCAACCAGTCCTAGCACTAACCCCATAATGCCAGACGACAGGCAGAGCAGCCACTAGATTGCCAATTTTAAAGTCTTAGGTATGACCCGGCCGGGGTTCGAACCCACGACCTCCCGATCACGGGGCGGACGCCTTACCACTAGGCCAACCGTACCGGTCAGAGCTCAGTGACAAGAAGAAAAAAGAGTTGGTGAAATCAAAGGTGTTCAATGAGCAAAAACATACAGAAGGAAGGCTGTTCTCTTAAAACGTTTTATGTTAATGTAAATCCAATAACAAACGTTCCAACAACCTACCTTTCTTGTTTTTTGATTTTAAAAAGGGTAAGCCTGCCCACAATCAAGTTGCGCATTAGAACAAGCAGGCAGCTTCATGGCTGCAGCAACCCTTACTTCATTAGAATGTTTTCTTTGTAAGTGTCTGATGAGCACACTTTGAAATTGGCCACAATATAGGCAAGGTCGTTTCGGTTTCTTGGAAGAAATGTTTGGCAGTCCGTCTGAGGCAGGTGGCAGTCCATTTGAGGCAGGTGGCAGCTCATCTGAGGCAGGTGGCAGTCCGTTTGAGGCAGGTGGCAGTACATCGTGTTTGTCTGGTATTTCTGAAAAAAACAAAATATGCAAAAAATCCTATTACAAAGTTTTCAAAGATCAAAGCAGCTCTACCCAAGAAAAAAAATGAAAACTGAACAACGCTTCTTGAAGAATAACCATGTGATCATATTAGGCATAACCAAAACCAATATCAACGATTATGAAAAGTGATCGCTTCCTGGAAATAAAAGCCCAGGTTCAGATCTTTATGTTCACAACAAAAAGGAGCATGGTAAAAATTTCAAAATGGGGGAATGTTGCAGCAGCTTAACTGAACATTTAGTAACTTTTGCCTGGTCTTTGCAAGACTGGTGAATAACGTGTTTCACAAATATACAATTTCCCTGGAAACCATGGACTCCCAGCATTTTCCTTAGAAACAAATGAAGCTGCATAAGGCAGAGATGCGTGTGTGTGTGTGTGTGTGTGTGTATGTGTGTGTGTATGTGTGTGTGTGTGTGTTTGTGTGTGTGTGTGTGCATGCATGTGTCAGACATGAGGTGAGGAAGCTTTTGAGACCATGTTGCCAGTTTTGGTGAATGCTATTTTTAATTGCTGTCCAGTGTTGTTTTCAAAATTGATGTTTTTTACATTTAGTCAAATTTTGACTTAATGTTTTAACAAAGATGGGAAAATGTAGAGCATGTACAATTCTGTCCACACGAAACTGTTTTCTTGATAGTACACTAGTTGATTGCAACTGCATATGCAAATGTCCTGAACTATAGTCTATAGACAAGTCTTGCTTCTGGCTCAGGAAAGCTGAATTTTAGGTAAATTGGCAAATCATGAAAGGTTGCAGTCATAGAGTCACTACTTCTCAGTTTCTTTCACGGACTTTTACCTTGGCATGTTTTCTTCCTTTTTGCAGGTGGTGACAGCATTGAGTAGTAGTACATGTAGCTTGAAAAAGATGTGCCATCAGAATCAGAATCACTCTCCGGATCGTAACTGTAGTCTTCATCCTAAAACAAAATATTCACAGTTAAGTTATAGTGATGTCTCTGGCAAGGCGGAACATGCCATCATGTGAAACTCTTTTTTTTTTTTTATCTAAACATCACAAATGAAAGCTCAAAACGTATTTGTCAGTAGATCTGGAAATCTGGTCATAGGTCTTTTTGAGTAAAACTAAAAGTACTTGGAGGAAGGAGAAAAAATTATCACATTCACACTATTTGACTTGTAATGCGTGTGTGTTAAAGCCCCAGTCCGTCCCAAATGGTTTACAGAACGATTCAAATCTTTTCATGAAAAAGCAGTTCTAACCTTATCGAACACACTTGCAATAGCATTTAGTGAATAGCATTAAATGACACAGTTTTTTTGTTTAGCTCGAGTAAACCACACACCTGTTTTCGTGGTTAATCTAACCCCTGAGCCATCGTGAACCCATGTGATCTACTTTCCCTTTTTTTCTCACAATTTAGTAGTCAGTCCTTGATTTCAATGCGACTCGCTGTATCTGCCATGGCACGTTATCTAAAACGCAACAAATGGCTGCGAGTCACACGAAGTGAATGGTGTCGGCTGACCGTTCAAAGAAACTGGCGACATGCTGAACATTCGTCTGCTACGAGAAACACGTTTTGCAGGACACGCTTCAGGGCTAGTTTTTAAACTTTAAAATCTTCGAGTTTTACTGATTTTGTCTTAATGCAAAAAGAATTATTTAAGAATATTTGTGTAACAAGCTGTCAATTTATTAGTATAAGTTAGGTCTAGCGCCAAAACGAGCCATCCCATTGTCTGATCAGACAATCCGGCTGGCCACGCAAAAATAAATTCGTTCATAAGTGCTCGCTCTTTTCGGAGGGCACCTACGATGTTCTCAAGTGGTGAGTGTTGAAATGCAAGGGTGTTTGTACTGTGTGTAAAAGCCAGACAGTGTCTGTGATGGTTTACGGGAAGCTGCGTGTGCCTTTAAATTCAACAGGGGACCTAGGTTGATCAAACGTCGTCCTAAAGCTCTAATCATGCAATACTTTCAACTTATTTTCAGTCGCCCTAAGGTTTGGTGCTTCTATTTAAATCTCAAATTGCTTAACTTTGTCATAGAGTGAGACTGCAAGCGCCCACTCGGCCACTATGGTCCCATTAATAGTCGTGTTCAATGTGCTTTTGACACAGATCATCATAATGGTCCCGACTCTCCTCAATTATGCGCTTAATAATAATAATAATAAAGTGTATTTATATTGCGCCTATCCCTTACAAAAAACAAAAATATTTGGCTCTAAGCGCATTACAACATGTGAAGGACTTGGTACAATCAAGTCTGACAAGTACAACAGCACAATATACAGTCGGTCTCTTAGGTAAAAGCAGCTTCGACAGTTAAACACTTCTACTAAAAGATCCTCTAACAATTTACAAACATAGTTAAAGAACATCGAGTTAATAGGAATTAAAAAAAAAGGTTCTTATAATAAAACTATCTAGCGAACGACGAAGAAGAAGAAGAATAAAACTATCAATGTCAATGTATAACAAGTCATTCAACGTAAATGGCCAAAGAACAACAATAAAACAATGGTGATAAAACAGTTATACTCAATGGCTAATAACGAGGCAGAGTTAAATAGTATCGACACAAGATTAAAACAAAACATATTTCTGGAGACGAATTAACAACAATAAAGCAATGGTGATAAAACAGTTTTACTCAATGGCTAATAGCGAGGCAGAATTAAATAGTATCGACACAAGATTTAAACTAAACATATTCCTGGAGACGCATTTAATAATTATCTTGTGTCTTTTCTGGATTACACAGATACTGAAGTAAAATGCAAAAAATCCTTAAAATGTGACCCTCCACCACGAAATGAGTCACATGTCACCTCGCGCGGTTCTGCACTAGGCTTAATATAAGTCCAGGGAGTGTCTGGTAACAGTTTGTGGGTCACCTTAATCACAGGCTTATAAAGTTAAAAAGTCATCCGGAGAGTCAAATTCAGGAAGTAGGTAACCCGTGAGTTAGTTCAAATCGCGAGGCTTTTCGTACCTGTCATCTCCAGATGAGGCTGGTTTTATCGGTACATCTCCAAATGAGGCTGGTGGTAGCGGTACATCTCCAGATGAGGCTGGTGGTAGCGGTACATCTCCAGATGAGGCTGGTGGTAGCGGTACATCTCCAGATGAGGCTGATGAGAAATAAATCAGGTCATCTTTTTACTGACACAAACTTTGAAAGGAATTCCTGTTCACGAACCGCCTTTTTCTTTGTTGTTGTTTTTACATGATGGAAATTGAGCTTTCCACGCTTTGAACAGATCAATACAACTGATCTCGTTTCGTCACTTCATACGAGACTCGCCACGTCATGTCACAAAAGTAGAAACTCAAGAAGTTTAAGAATTGTAAGGCGGCCTTCTGTCATTTTCAAGGGTACCAATTTGAAGCCAATATTTATTAACCAACATGAACCGTAGCCTACCGTACAGTCTAACAGTGTGAAATGTGAATGAGGGTCGCATCAGCAACTTTAGCCTATTCATTTCACCCTCCGGATGGACGGTCTTATCAGACACTGATTTAGTGATAAACACGTAGTATCGATGCAGGCACACTCATTTTCGCAAACAAGCAGTTGCTTCATAAAATAGGTACTTAACAATTGTGCAGCAAGCTGGTTTTAAAAGTGCATGCATGTTCTGCTGTGCAGTGACTTGAATGAGAAGCATTTAACAAGGGTAAAAGATCAAATACGGTGATGCCACACGCTGAAGAATAACATACCTGTAGTCCTGAGCTGCTGCTGAAGGACAGTAAGGTCGGTGGGAAGCTGGACATTGTTGGGAAAAGTAAGACGAGACACAGACTGCGCTGGCAACATCATTGCTTGAGGTGCCAAGGCAACGGGGTGCCAACCAGCCATCGAGAAAACCAGACTTTGCTGCCTTGTTGTAACCATGCCTGTCAAACAAGTACAATGTATATCACAATGGGCACAAGTCTGTTTTATGTGGGAAAAAGTGTAGCCAGTGTTGTTGCCAGCCTAAGAAGACAATAGGTCATTTGGACCTCCCTAAAAAAAACCCAATAAGTCCAAATGTCCTGGCTTTAAAAAAACAATAGGTCCAAATTACCATGCCGTAGTATTATATTGATGAAATTTCCGCTGTTTGCGCCGTTTTCGATAATTAGGTACACCGGCTGGAACGGGTATTTCCGTAAACGCAGCCTCGAGTGTCAATGACGACAAACACAGAGTCAATGACGACAAACACAGAGTCGGCACCGAGTGCATTTTTCACTCGTAGCAAACATGAGCATTTCGATCGGGGTTTGTTTTCCGACTTTGCAACTCCCATTCCATTCATTGCAGACCTTGTCCGCCTTGTACGAATATGTATCGGTCAGTTGACCACCAAAACGTAAAAACTATCGGTCCATCGACCGGACAAGGCTAGGTCCAATGCGTCAAATCAGAAAGGAATGCGTCACAGACAAAAGACCGAGGCCTGGCAACAACACCGTATAGCATGTTAAATTCTTTACACAAGAAACTTTTTCCTTGATAGTACAATAATTGATTGCAACTCGACTAGGAAATGTCCTGAACTATAGACCAAGTTGTGGTTTCTGGCTCAGGAAAGCTGAATTTTAAGTAAATTGGTCAACCATGAATTGTCGCAGTCAGTGAGTTACTACTTCTCACAGTTTCTTTCATTGACTTTTACCTTGGCAAGTTTTCTTCCTTTGTGCAGGTGGTGACAGCATAGGGTAATCGCAGGAAGAAGGTGTGCTATCAGAATCAAAATCACTCTCCTGACAGTAGTCTTCATCCTAAAACAAAATATTCACAGTTAAGTTAATGTGATGTCTCTTGCAAGGCGGAACATAGAATCATGTGGAACTTTTATTTAAACTAAAACATCACAATTTAAACCCCAAAAGGTATTTGTAAGTAGATCGGAATATCGGGTCAATTTTTGAAAAAGGACTTGGAGAAAGTATGATCACATTCACACCATTTTTGACATATATATATATACATGCGTGTGTGTTAAATCCCACAGGGGAGCTAGGTCGATCGACCAAATGTCATCCTAAAGCTCCTATTGTACAATACTTTCAACGTATTTTCTTTCGCCCTAAGGTTTGGTACTTCCTTTCAAATCTCAAAAAAGTGTTGTTGTCTGATGTTCATGTCGTGTACCAAAAAGAAATAAAAACGTGTATAAAAAAAACCAAAAAAAACTGAAAAAATAAAATTCTCAAAAAAGTAATATGTCATTTTTTTTTAGTAACAACCCAGATCCAATTCGCCAAATGTCGCCCTAACGCTCCCATTATACAATACTTTTGATTAGGGCGACCAAAATTATAACATATATATATATATGCATGTGTGTTAAATCCCACAGGGGAGCTAGGTCGACCAAATGTCATCCTAAAGCTCCTATTGTACAATACTTTCACATATTTGTTTTCGCCCTAAGGTTTGGTGCTTCCTTTCAAATCTAAAAAAAAGTGTTGCTGTCTGATGTTGATGTCGTGTACCAAAAAGAAATAAAAACGTGTATAAAAAAAAAATCTAAAAAAAGTAAAATGTCATTTTAGTAACAACCCAGATCCAATTCACCAAATGTCGCCCTAAAGCTCCCATTATACAATACTTTTGATTAGGGCGACCAAAATTATAACATGTATATATATATTGTGTTAAATCCTACAGGGGAGTTAGGTCAACCAAATGTCGTCCTAAAGGTAAAGCTCCAATTGTACAATACTTTCAACTTATATTCTGTCGCCCTAAAGGTTTGGTGATTCTTTTAAAATCTCAAATTTCATGTTACTGACAACCCAGATCCCATTCCCTATCAAGCAGACATACAAGCTTATGTCGACACATGCTTCCAGACAAATTTGCAATAACAATAGAATCATTTCCCATAATACCATGGCAGCTTAGCACACCTGCCTTTCGTTGAGTCTCCACAATCATCATTTTGATTATTCTGAGACTATGAATGCATGCTGGGTGTGTTTCTGCGGGTTGCATTGACCCGAGCTGGACATTGGCGTCAGGATCAAGTCCAAGCTTGATTTTGAGTGCATGTACTCAGAATACTGAATAGACCTCAGTTTAAAATCTCATCCCAAAGAGTAGTGAGACACCGCCCTTCATGAGGGGTCAACCGTCAAGTTAACAGCAGTGTACAACTCAGACAGTCACTTATCCAAGTACTTGCCTAGGCTCGGCATTGCTTAACTTTGTCATTGAGTGAGACTGCAAGCCGCCCACTCCGCCACTATGGTCCAATAAATATTCGTGTTAAAATAAATGTGATGCTTTTGAGACAGATCATCATAATGGTCCTGACTTGCCTCAATTATGTGCTTATCTTGTGTGTTTTTCTGGATTACACAGGTACTGTAGTTAATGTCCAACTATCCTAAAAGCTCCAATTGTACAATACTTTCAACGTATTTTCTTTCGCCCTAAAGTTTGGTGCTTCCTTTCAAATCTCAAAAAAGTGTTGCTGTCTGATGTTGATGTCATGTACCAAAAAGAAATAAAAACGTGTATAAAAAAAAAAAAACTCTGAAAAAAAATGAAAAAAAAATTCTCAAAAAAGTAAAATGTCATTTTAGTAACAACCCAGATCCAATTCGCCAAATGTCGCCCTAAAGCTCCCATTATACAATACTTTTGATTAGGGCGACCACAATTATAACATATATATTGTGTTAAATCCTACAGGGGAGTTAGGTCAACCAAATGTCGTCCTAAAGGTAACTTAGCTCCAATTGTACAATACTTTCAACTTATATTTTGTCGCCCTAAGGTTTGGTGATTCTTTTAAAATCTCAAATTTCATTTTACTGACAACCCAGATCCCATTCCCTATCAAGCAGACATACAAGCTTATGTCGACACATGCTTCCAGACAAATTTGCAATAACAATAGAATCATTTCCCAAAGCACACCTGCCTTTCGTTGAGTCTCCATAATCATCATTTTGATTATTCTGAGACTATGATGCATGCTGGGTGTGTTTCTGCGGGTTGCATTGACCCGAGTTGGACATTGGCGTCAGGATCAAGTCCAAGCTTGATTTTGAGTGCATATATGTACTCAGAATACTGAATAGACCTCAGTTTAAAATCTCATCCCAAAGAGTAGTGAGACACCGCCCTCCATGAGGGGTCAACCGTTAAGTTAACAGCAGTGTACAACTCAGACAGTCACTTATCCAAGTACTTGCCTAGGCTCGGCATTGCTTAACTTTGTCATTGAGTGAGACTGCAAGCCGCCCACTCTGCCACTATGGTCCAATAAATATTCGTGTTAAAATAAATGTGATGCTTTTGACACAGATCATCATAATGGTCCTGACTTGCCTCAATTATGTGCTTATCTTGTGTGTTTTTCTGGATTACACAGGTACTGTAGTTAATGTCCAACTATCCTAAAAATTAACAGTTTCTTGGTAGTGAATGCGAGTACGTGTAAGAATGTTGTGACTTTTACATACTTTCTTTTTATTCTAAATTCAACCAATCTATATATGTACGTGTGTGTGTGTTAAAGCCAAATATTGCCCTAAAGCTCCCATTATACAAAACATTCCACTTAGGCATAGGGCGACCGACAAGTATGGGTTATATGAAGTCTTATATCGCGCGCGTATCTCCAGACTCGGACTCAAGGCGCCGTGTGAGATGGATTTTTTTTACACAATACATCACGCATTCACATCGACCAGCAGATCGCAGCCATTTCGGCGCATATCCTACTGTTCACGGCCTATTATTCAAAGTCACACGGGTATTTTGGTGGACATTTTTTTAATCTATGGCTATACAATTTTGCCAGGAAAGACCCTTTTGTCAATCGTGGGATCTTTAACGTGCACACCCCAATGTAGTGTACACGAAGGGACCTCGGTTTTTCGTCTCATCCGAAAGACTAGCACTTGAACCCACCACCTAGGTTAGGAAAGGGGGGGAGAAAATTGCTAACGCCCTGACACAGGGTCGAACTCACTTCCGAGCGCAAGTGCGTTACCACTCGGCCACCCATTGGTGCCTTTTCTCCAATTTCATTAGACTGACAACATCGACCTAGACGTGGCTAAATCCCATTTCCTGGAAAGTTTAAAAAATAAAAGCGGTCAATTTTCGTCCTGATATGGTTCTGCGTAGTCGGCTGGACGTTAAGCAACAAATAAACAAACAAAAACGGTCAATTTCATAATGGAGGTAACCCGTGAGTAAGTTCAAAATCACAATGCTTTTCGTACCTGTTCATCTCCAAATGAGGCTGGTGGTATCGGTACATTTCCAGATGAGGCTTTTGGTAGCGGTACATCTCCAGATGAGGCTGGTGGTATCAGTACATCTCCAGATAAGGCTGGTGGTATCGGTACATTTCCAGATGAGGCTGGTGGTATCGGTACATTTCCAGATAAGACTGGTGATAGCGGTACATCTCCAGATGAGGCTGATGATAGCGGTACATCTCCAGATGAGGCTGGTGATAGCGGTACATCTCCAGATGAGGCTGGTGGTATCGGTACATTTTCAGATAAGGCTGGTGATAGCGGTACATCTCCAGATGAGGTTGGTGGTATCAGTACATCTCCAGATAAGGCTGGTGATAGCGGTACATCTCCAGATGAGGCTGGTGATACTGGTACATGTCCAGATAAGACTGGTGAAACTGGTACATATCCAGATAAGGCTGGTGATACTGGTAAATCTCCAGATGAGGCTGGTGATGGCGGTACATCTCCAGATGAGGCTGGTGATACTGGTACATCTCCAGATAAGGCTTGTGATACTAGTACATCTCCAGACGAGGCTGGCAATACTTGTACATCTCCAGATGAGGCTGGCAATACTGGTACATCTCCAGATGAGGCCTGAGGTACCAGTACATCTCCAGATGAGGCTGATAAAAAACAAATCATATCTTTTAACTGATAGAAGCATGTGTTGCATATATATATATTGTAATACAGACCTGGGGACCTCAATTTTGCCATGGAGTTTAACAAAAAAAAAGCTACGTGCATTTTCAGAAAAATGAGAGTACTCCACATAACTTTTAATCATTCATTTCAAACATGCTGCACACACCGTCATTGATAAAAAAAAAAGATGGAAATCTTTGTTGATTTTTTCTTTAAGAGAAGACCTAATGTCATTAGACATCTGTTTCATCATTGCTGTAGCCTTCTTGCAGCCTGAACACTTAGACTTCTGCGCGATGTTTAAGACAGGAAACACACTTTTGACAGCTTGTAAAATCACATCTGCTGTGCTCAATGACAAATTCATTTTCACTATCAGCTCGGATAACATCGCTTTGGCATGTACTGCACCCTGTTCCTCGGGTAGATCTTTTGCAAAAGACAAAGTCTGTGATGCTCCTCATGCTGGCAGCGGCTTTTCTTGGTGTTGTCAATTTCAGGATCCCTATGAGTCTAGCTTTGACATGCAGTGTCTATCGATGTCAAACTTGGAAAACATACGTTGAAAGGAATTCCTGTTCCCGAACAGCCTTTTTCTTTGCTCCTGCTGAGGATCCACCTCTTTGTTGTTGTTTTTGCATGATAAAAATTGAGCTTTCCACGCTTTGAGCTGATCAACGCAACTGATCTCGTTTAGTCACTTCATACGAGATTCAAAATGGCCATAGTAACAGGTTGTTTTTTTACACTAACTGAGTGAACCGAAAGTAGAAACGCAAGAAGTCTAGGAATTATTTCTCTTTTTTTCCACAGACCGTATCAATCGTAATTTAGAAAATCAAGAGTACAAAATATGGCAAAATCTTACGGGTTCCCTTTTCTGTACTATAAATAGCAATAAAATGATCACAAGATCAAGAAGGGGCATTTACAGGCTTCATGGCCTATCTAATACTAATGTACATTTGAAACTTAGTCAGGTATAGATTACATTCAAAAAGCAGAGGGGTGGACTTTTTCTTGGGTTCCTACCATTGTAAGTTTTTGTTAAAACTTTAAACAATTAAAGTAAAGGTTAATGTATTGGCAAAACAAAGACGAGAACCGAAAAATGCCACACTATGAAAATAAGTATGATAAAATGAAGTCGCAGTAACACTAAGCTTTTAGTTTTATGGGAAAAGTATATATTTCACGACGTTACAAAAACATATTGAACGGAATTGCCACCACCAAGGAATATGATAGCCATGCCTTCAACCCTATTTAACGAAGAGGAAATCTGTATCTGTCAAGTCAATGCTGGTGTCTTGATTACCGCTTTACTGCTTTAAAGAAATGTGCCAACCTTGTGTTTTTTCTTCTGTGACTCGACGGCCTCCAGCTCCTCTTGCAGTACCACAACTCGTTTGGACAGCTGCTAGTTGCGGAATGACAGACTGTCGACCTCCTGCTGGTACTTTCTGTTCCATTGTTCCTTCTCTTTCAGGTGCTCCTATACAACAGGCACAAGAACCAATTGTATTTATGGTCAGTTGACAAAGCCATCTACTTTCAGTACATTTGACACTTTTCAACAATTTAGTCTTATGGTATGAATATTCTTCAAATGGCAAACAATTTTCTAATTACATTCAAAGTTATTCTTATAATTATCATATGTTAAAAGGCTTTTCTGGTTAATGTTAATTGTAATTCAATCAAGTTTGCGTTTTAATGAAACAGATCCTGTGATTGGTCAGAATGCCCCAACTCATTAAAAATTACCGGTCATTAAATAGAGCTTAAACAATGACCACGAGTTGATTAGTGGAAAATAAACCACGAGTGGGTATTTGCAGCCTCTTGGTAATTCACGAGTGTGCGGAGCAGGTTGTTAATGAATTTTTTAGCTAGTGGCTATCGACAATTAGTCACCGGTAATTTGTAATGAGTTGGGACATTCTGACCAATCACAGGATCTGTTTCATTAAAAAGCAAACTTGATTGTATTACAATTGTCGATAACCACTCGCTAAAAAATCCATTAACAACCTGCTGGCGAGGCGTATTGATACAGCCTCAACTAGTCTCGGTTAGCTTTGAGGGTCATTTTACAAGTAGGAAATATGAAGGCCAACGAAATACCGAGACCATAAGGTATGCGAAGTGATGACGTTGAGTACGTGACGTAAGTTAATGCATGAATTCTTCCGGACTACGTCAGTCAATTCCAAAGATCGCTTTTGTGATGAAAAGAATTTGTTTTAGAGTTTGCTGTCCAGAAAACCGTCAAAAAAGAAGGGAAAATGTGTGTGAAAGAAAACAAAACAGGAGCAGAGTGATACGATAGGAATACAGAGACATTTCTTGGGACTTGACCCTTGCAGGTAGGTGGACTGAAAGTAGTGTGTGAACAGAACAGAACCAATTCTGTCTGTTTACAACCGCATGAAAGCAGGAAAGAGATTGTCGTCAGATTCAATTACAATAACATTAACATGCTTCCATTTGAAACTTCTCGGTCTTCATCGTGGATTGACGCCCTCCCAAAGTCTAAAGTAATTGAAGCCCTCCGTCGCTTCGCTCCGTCGGGCTTCAATTAGCTTTTGTCGGGCGTCAATCCCCGATGAAGACTTTGAAGTTTCAAATGGAAGCATGTTAATCACTTAATGTGTAACTGAACAGGTGGGGGCCTCATCAGATCAAAAAGCTGTGTCTGGCAAGAACCGTAGTGAAGGCATTACATCCGCATCAAAGCGACGAAGGAAAGTGTCCATTCTAGCTCTGCCCTCTAAAGTCAAACAGCAGTAAGTCCACTCATAATAAAGCCAAAATGAAGTATTGCCAGTCATAATTATGATAATATGACTGGCAATACTTCATTTTGGCTTTGATTTTTGTTTGTTTGTTTGCTTAACGCCCAGCCGACCACGAAGGGCCATATCAGGGCGGTGCTGCTTTGACATATAACGTGCGCCACACACAAGACAGAAGTTGCAGCACAGGCTTCATGTCTCACCCAGTCACATTATTCTGACACCGGACCAACCAGGCCTAGCACTAACCCCATAATGCCAGACGCCAGGCGGAGCAGCCACTAGATTGCCAATTTTAAAGTCTTAGGTATGACCCGGCCGAGGTTCGAACCCACGACCTCCCGATCACGGGGCAGACGCCTTACCACTAGGCCAACCGTGCCGGTTTTTGGCTTTGAAGGGCAGGCTAAAGGTAGTCACTTTGATTAACTGGAAATAATTCATGCAAGTTTTTGTCTTAGCTTTTCTTACCTGAATTATTGCGTAAAGCCATGAGGAACACTCATCCTCCTACCTCTGGTGTAATGAGGGTAGTAGTCCATTTTTGCCGCAAGTATCTGGATAAAAAAAAGCATACACAATAAAATATTTTGTGTTGCCTCAACGTGCATGTCCACCCCCCCCCCCTCCCCCATGTGACCATCTTATCAAGTTGCAGATATTGCTAGTGGTCAGTGTGTTCCCAACACAAATGTGACAAAGGGGTGCTGGTTTTTGTTTTATTAGGTTGAACTTGAAGAATTTTGTAGTAATGAATGTTTTTGTTCACATCAATTTTGACTCGGTTTAAAGACTTTCATCTGGAATGTTCATAGATCAACCCATAAAAGTTTATCAAATTCCCTTACCAATAAATACACTTTAATTTTCCATGACCAGTGGCTGAACTTCTGTAACACTGACATTCAATTACAATAACATTAACATGCTTCCATTTGAAACTTCTCGGTCTTCATCGTGGATTGACGCCCTCCCAAAGTCTATAGTAATTGAAGCCCTCCGTCGCTTCGCTCTGTCGGGCTTCAATTAGCTTTTGTCGGGCGTCAATCCCCGATGAAGACTTCGAAGTTTCAAATGGAAGCATGTTAATCACTTAATGTGTAACTGAACAGGTGGGGGCCTCATGAGATCAAAAAGCTGTGTCTGGCAAGAACCGTAGTGAAGGCATTACATCCGCATCAAAGCGACGAAGGAAAGTGTCCATTCTAGCTCTGCCCTCTAAAGTCAAACAGCAGTAAGTCCACTCATAATAAAGCCAAAATGAAGTATTGCCAGTCATAATTATGATAATATGACTGGCAATACTTCATTTTGGCTTTGATTTTTGTTTGTTTGTTTGCTTAACGCCCAGCCGACCACGAAGGGCCATATCAAGGCGGTGCTGCTTTGACATATAACGTGCGCCACACACAAGACAGAAGTCGCAGCACAGGCTTCATGTCTCACCCTGTCACATTATTCTGACACCGGACCAACCAGGCTTAGCACTAACCCCATAATGCCAGATGCCAGGCGGAGCAGCCACTAGATTGCCAATTTTAAAGTCTTAGGTATGACCCGGCCGGGGTTCGAACCCACGACCTCCCGATCACGGGGCGGACGCCTTACCACTAGGCCAACCGTGCCGGTTTTTGGCTTTGAAGGGCAGGCTAAAGGTAGTCACTTTGATTAACTGGAAATAATTCATGCAAGTTTTTGTCTTAGCTTTTCTTACCTGAATTATTGCGTAAAGCCATGAGGACCACTCATCCTCCTACCTCTGGTGTAATGAGGGTAGTAGTCCATTTTTGCCGCAAGTATCTGGATAAAAAAAAGCATACACAACAAAATATTTTGTGTTGCCTCAACGTGCATGTCCACCCCCCCCCATGTGACCATCTTATCAAGTTGCAGATATTGCTAGTGGTCAGTGTGTTCCCAACACAAATGTGACAAAGGGGTGCTGGTTTTTGTTTTATTAGGTTGAACTTGAAGAATTTTGTAGTAATGAATGTTTTTGTTCACATCAATTTTGACTCGGTTTAAAGACTTTCATCTGGAATGTTCATAGATCAACCCATAAAAGTTTATCAAATTCCCTTACCAATAAATACACTTTAATTTTCCATGACCAGTGGCTGAACTTCTGTAACACTGACATTCAATTACAATAACATTAACATGCTTCCATTTGAAACTTCTCGGTCTTCATCGTGGATTGACGCCCTCCCAAAGTCTAAAGTAATTGAAGCCCTCCGTCGCTTCGCTCCGTCGGGCTTCAATTAGCTTTTGTCGGGCGTCAATCCCCGATGAAGACTTTGAAGTTTCAAATGGAAGCATGTTAATCACTTAATGTGTAACTGAACAGGTGGGGGCCTCATGAGATCAAAAAGCTGTGTCTGGCAAGAACCGTAGTGAAGGCATTACATCCGCATCAAAGCGACGAAGGAAAGTGTCCATTCTAGCTCTGCCCTCTAAAGTCAAACAGCAGTAAGTCCACTCATAATAAAGCCAAAATGAAGTATTGCCAGTCATAATTATGATAATATGACTGGCAATACTTCATTTTGGCTTTGATTTTTGTTTGTTTGTTTGCTTAACGCCCAGCCGACCACGAAGGGCCATATCAAGGCGGTGCTGCTTTGACATATAACGTGCGCCACACACAAGACAGAAGTCGCAGCACAGGCTTCATGTCTCACCCTGTCACATTATTCTGACACCGGACCAACCAGGCTTAGCACTAACCCCATAATGCCAGATGCCAGGCGGAGCAGCCACTAGATTGCCAATTTTAAAGTCTTAGGTATGACCCGGCCGGGGTTCGAACCCACGACCTCCCGATCACGGGGCGGACGCCTTACCACTAGGCCAACCGTGCCGGTTTTTGGCTTTGAAGGGCAGGCTAAAGGTAGTCACTTTGATTAACTGGAAATAATTCATGCAAGTTTTTGTCTTAGCTTTTCTTACCTGAATTATTGCGTAAAGCCATGAGGACCACTCATCCTCCTACCTCTGGTGTAATGAGGGTAGTAGTCCATTTTTGCCGCAAGTATCTGGATAAAAAAAAGCATACACAACAAAATATTTTGTGTTGCCTCAACGTGCATGTCCACCCCCCCCCCATGTGACCATCTTATCAAGTTGCAGATATTGCTAGTGGTCAGTGTGTTCCCAACACAAATGTGACAAAGGGGTGCTGGTTTTTGTTTTATTAGGTTGAACTTGAAGAATTTTGTAGTAATGAATGTTTTTGTTCACATCAATTTTGACTCGGTTTAAAGACTTTCATCTGGAATGTTCATAGATCAACCCATAAAAGTTTATCAAATTCCCTTACCAATAAATACACTTTAATTTTCCATGACCAGTGGCTGAACTTCTGTAACACTGACATTCAATTACAATAACATTAACATGCTTCCATTTGAAACTTCTCGGTCTTCATCGTGGATTGACGCCCTCCCAAAGTCTAAAGTAATTGAAGCCCTCCGTCGCTTCGCTCCGTCGGGCTTCAATTAGCTTTTGTCGGGCGTCAATCCCCGATGAAGACTTTGAAGTTTCAAATGGAAGCATGTTAATCACTTAATGTGTAACTGAACAGGTGGGGGCCTCATGAGATCAAAAAGCTGTGTCTGGCAAGAACCGTAGTGAAGGCATTACATCCGCATCAAAGCGACGAAGGAAAGTGTCCATTCTAGCTCTGCCCTCTAAAGTCAAACAGCAGTAAGTCCACTCATAATAAAGCCAAAATGAAGTATTGCCAGTCATAATTATGATAATATGACTGGCAATACTTCATTTTGGCTTTGATTTTTGTTTGTTTGTTTGCTTAACGCCCAGCCGACCACGAAGGGCCATATCAAGGCGGTGCTGCTTTGACATATAACGTGCGCCACACACAAGACAGAAGTCGCAGCACAGGCTTCATGTCTCACCCTGTCACATTATTCTGACACCGGACCAACCAGGCTTAGCACTAACCCCATAATGCCAGATGCCAGGCGGAGCAGCCACTAGATTGCCAATTTTAAAGTCTTAGGTATGACCCGGCCGGGGTTCGAACCCACGACCTCCCGATCACGGGGCGGACGCCTTACCACTAGGCCAACCGTGCCGGTTTTTGGCTTTGAAGGGCAGGCTAAAGGTAGTCACTTTGATTAACTGGAAATAATTCATGCAAGTTTTTGTCTTAGCTTTTCTTACCTGAATTATTGCGTAAAGCCATGAGGACCACTCATCCTCCTACCTCTGGTGTAATGAGGGTAGTAGTCCATTTTTGCCGCAAGTATCTGGATAAAAAAAAGCATACACAACAAAATATTTTGTGTTGCCTCAACGTGCATGTCCACCCCCCCCCCCCCCCCCCATGTGACCATCTTATCAAGTTGCAGATATTGCTAGTGGTCAGTGTGTTCCCAACACAAATGTGACAAAGGGGTGCTGGTTTTTGTTTTATTAGGTTGAACTTGAAGAATTTTGTAGTAATGAATGTTTTTGTTCACATCAATTTTGACTCGGTTTAAAGACTTTCATCTGGAATGTTCATAGATCAACCCATAAAAGTTTATCAAATTCCCTTACCAATAAATACACTTTAATTTTCCATGACCAGTGGCTGAACTTCTGTAACACTGACATTCAATTACAATAACATTAACATGCTTCCATTTGAAACTTCTCGGTCTTCATCGTGGATTGACGCCCTCCCAAAGTCTAAAGTAATTGAAGCCCTCCGTCGCTTCGCTCCGTCGGGCTTCAATTAGCTTTTGTCGGGCGTCAATCCCCGATGAAGACTTTGAAGTTTCAAATGGAAGCATGTTAATCACTTAATGTGTAACTGAACAGGTGGGGGCCTCATCAGATCAAAAAGCTGTGTCTGGCAAGAACCGTAGTGAAGGCATTACATCCGCATCAAAGCGACGAAGGAAAGTGTCCATTCTAGCTCTGCCCTCTAAAGTCAAACAGCAGTAAGTCCACTCATAATAAAGCCAAAATGAAGTATTGCCAGTCATAATTATGATAATATGACTGGCAATACTTCATTTTGGCTTTGATTTTTGTTTGTTTGTTTGCTTAACGCCCAGCCGACCACGAAGGGCCATATCAGGGCGGTGCTGCTTTGACATATATAACGTGCGCCACACACAAGACAGAAGTTGCAGCACAGGCTTCATGTCTCACCCAGTCACATTATTCTGACACCGGACCAACCAGGCCTAGCACTAACCCCATAATGCCAGACGCCAGGCGGAGCAGCCACTAGATTGCCAATTTTAAAGTCTTAGGTATGACCCGGCCGAGGTTCGAACCCACGACCTCCCGATCACGGGGCGGACGCCTTACCACTAGGCCAACCGTGCCGGTTTTTGGCTTTGAAGGGCAGGCTAAAGGTAGTCACTTTGATTAACTGGAAATAATTCATGCAAGTTTTTGTCTTAGCTTTTCTTACCTGAATTATTGCGTAAAGCCATGAGGACCACTCATCCTCCTACCTCTGGTGTAATGAGGGTAGTAGTCCATTTTTGCCGCAAGTATCTGGATAAAAAAAAGCATACACAATAAAATATTTTGTGTTGCCTCAACGTGCATGTCCACCCCCCCCTCCCCCATGTGACCATCTTATCAAGTTGCAGATATTGCTAGTGGTCAGTGTGTTCCCAACACAAATGTGACAAAGGGGTGCTGGTTTTTGTTTTATTAGGTTGAACTTGAAGAATTTTGTAGTAATGAATGTTTTTGTTCACATCAATTTTGACTCGGTTTAAAGACTTTCATCTGGAATGTTCATAGATCAACCCATAAAAGTTTATCAAATTCCCTTACCAATAAATACACTTTAATTTTCCATGACCAGTGGCTGAACTTCTGTAACACTGACATTCAATTACAATAACATTAACATGCTTCCATTTGAAACTTCTCGGTCTTCATCGTGGATTGACGCCCTCCCAAAGTCTATAGTAATTGAAGCCCTCCGTCGCTTCGCTCTGTCGGGCTTCAATTAGCTTTTGTCGGGCGTCAATCCCCGATGAAGACTGCGAAGTTTCAAATGGAAGCATGTTAATCACTTAATGTGTAACTGAACAGGTGGGGGCCTCATCAGATCAAAAAGCTGTGTCTGGCAAGAACCGTAGTGAAGGCATTACATCCGCATCAAAGCGACGAAGGAAAGTGTCCATTCTAGCTCTGCCCTCTAAAGTCAAACAGCAGTAAGTCCACTCATAATAAAGCCAAAATGAAGTATTGCCAGTCATAATTATGATAATGACTGGCAATACTTCATTTTGGCTTTGATTTTTGTTTGTTTGTTTGCTTAACGCCCAGCCGACCACGAAGGGCCATATCAAGGCGGTGCTGCTTTGACATATAACGTGCGCCACACACAAGACAGAAGTCGCAGCACAGGCTTCATGTCTCACCCTGTCACATTATTCTGACACCGGACCAACCAGGCTTAGCACTAACCCCATAATGCCAGATGCCAGGCGGAGCAGCCACTAGATTGCCAATTTTAAAGTCTTAGGTATGACCCGGCCGGGGTTCGAACCCACGACCTCCCGATCACGGGGCGGACGCCTTACCACTAGGCCAACCGTGCCGGTTTTTGGCTTTGAAGGGCAGGCTAAAGGTAGTCACTTTGATTAACTGGAAATAATTCATGCAAGTTTTTGTCTTAGCTTTTCTTACCTGAATTATTGCGTAAAGCCATGAGGACCACTCATCCTCCTACCTCTGGTGTAATGAGGGTAGTAGTCCATTTTTGCCGCAAGTATCTGGATAAAAAAAGCATACACAAAAAAATATTTTGTGTTGCCTCAACGTGCATGTCCACCCCCCCCCCCCCCCCCATGTGACCATCTTATCAAGTTGCAGATATTGCTAGTGGTCAGTGTGTTCCCAACACAAATGTGACAAAGGGGTGCTGGTTTTTGTTTTATTAGGTTGAACTTGAAGAATTTTGTAGTAATGAATGTTTTTGTTCACATCAATTTTGACTCGGTTTAAAGACTTTCATCTGGAATGTTCATAGATCAACCCATAAAAGTTTATCAAATTCCCTTACCAATAAATACACTTTAATTTTCCATGACCAGTGGCTGAACTTCTGTAACACTGACATTCAATTACAATAACATTAACATGCTTCCATTTGAAACTTCTCGGTCTTCATCGTGGATTGACGCCCTCCCAAAGTCTAAAGTAATTGAAGCCCTCCGTCGCTTCGCTCCGTCGGGCTTCAATTAGCTTTTGTCGGGCGTCAATCCCCGATGAAGACTTCGAAGTTTCAAATGGAAGCATGTTAATCACTTAATGTGTAATTGAACAGGTGGGGGCCTCATCAGATCAAAAAGCTGTGTCTGGCAAGAACCGTAGTGAAGGCATTACATCCGCATCAAAGCGACGAAGGAAAGTGTCCATTCTAGCTCTGCCCTCCAAAGTCAAACAGCAGTAAGTCCACTCATAATAAAGCCAAAATGAAGTATTGCCAGTCATAATTATGATAATATGACTGGCAATACTTCATTTTGGCTCTGAAGGGCAGGCTAAAGGTTAAGGTAGTCACTTTGATTAACTGGAAATAATTCATGCAAGTTTTTGTCTTAGCTTTTCTTACCTGCATTATTGCGTAAAGCCATGAGGACCACACATCCTCCTACCTCTGGTGTAATGAGGGTAGTAGTCCATTTTTGCCGCAAGTATCTGGATAAAAAAAATCATACACAATAAAATATTTTGCAGGGTTCCACATCACGTAAAATTGGAGGTATTATACCCTCTGACCCCCCCAAATCACGTACGAGACGCTCTTTGAAAGGGTGTCGGTAAGTAACAATTATTTTGCCAAGAGGTATAATAACGTACGACTTGAAGGGAAAAAGGGTATGACTTTGATCGTTTTACAAACGGTACGACTGGTTATGCGACGCTCGAGGTTTTTTTGGGTTTTTTTTTTTCGCGGGAGACTAATTTTGGAAAGCTTCACCGGCGATCTCGACACGTGTTTTACTGTCTCCGGGAAGTCGGCGCTGTCAGCGTGACCAGAGTTACTTCCCCTCCGCTATTTTCGGTTCTGTTGGTTCCGCGAAGACCGCGAGCGTGCAAGTTTGCAGACGATCAGTTTTGTCACTGACTTTGTGTTTGAAAAGGCCACGACCAAGAAAGCCTGTTGCAGTTGATCCAAAACAATGAACTTTGACGTTTGCATTTTTGCGATACCTGATTTTAGCATTTTTGGTGACATTCTCTTGACCATTCCAATCACTTCTGTACCCTGTGAGAGAGGCTTTAGTCAACAGAACCGGGGGAAGTCAAAGCTAAGGAACCGACTCTCAGTGGAGAGACTGGCCTAACAAAATGATGATTAAACACGTAGGCACTGACCTAAAGCGTGACATCACTGGAAGGGCGGCATTGCAAGTGCACGGAGCCATGAGGAAAACTAAGGAAATCTGTTGACAGTGGCTGTGACTTGCAAAACAAAACACCAAGACTTCACCCAAAGACTGAGTTACAGAGTAATAATTATTAGAGCCATACAGTTGCAACGCCCTTTCAATGATGCCACGCTTTAGTGTGTTGAAACTTAGATTGAACTGTTGTTGTGGAGAGACACAGTCACAAGTGTGTTGCAGATGTGAATTTCAACAGGCACTTGATAGGTGTGTTGTTAATTTGTAACCAACAACTGAACAGGCAAATAATTTCAAACTTATTGATACTCATAATAATATTCTTGTTGTTGTGGAACTGAACTGACTTTTCATAGCATTACCCTGAATTTTGGGGGAAAATAACTGTGGCACTGCACTGGTAAACTCATAATTGTCAGTTGGTGGCTGGGTTCTGGGTTATTAATAAAAGTTTACTGTTCAGAATTTCAAGCCAGTTTACTTGTTCGTTTTGTGAAAGCTCTCAGCCTCTGACTAGTGTTTTGATACCCCGGTAATTGCTGTAAATGTTTAAGTGTTATCATAGACCTGTATTAGATAAATGGTGTTATTCACTTATTGTAATGCTACAAGCAAGAATTTACACATATGACATTTCCCAATGGTCATAAATTATTTCCTTTATTCAAAGCACTCTCAAATTGACAATGCAATCTGCACACATTGACATCATGCATATATATGCAAGAACCTGGTAAAACAGCAAAGCAATACACAGAGTCGCCGACAACATGCCATACCCTTTGATCAATCAGGAAAGGGTATGAAAACCCTTTACTTTTATGGTGAAAGGGTATGAATACCCTTGACCTCAGAGCCTGTGTGGAACCCTGATTTTGTGTTGCCTCAACGTGCATGTCCACCCCCCCCCCCCCCATGTGACCATCTTATCAAGTTGCAGATATTGCTAGTGGTCAGTGTGTTCCCAACACAAATGTGACAAAGGGGTGCTGGTTTTTGTTTTATTCGGTTGAACTTGAAGAATTTTGTAGTAATGAATGTTTTTGTTCACATCAATTTTGACTCGGTTTAAAGACTTTCATCTGGAATGTTCATAGATCAACCCATAAAAGTTTATCAAATTCCCTTACCAATAAATACACTTTAATTTTCCATGACCAGTGGCTGAACTTCTGTAACACTGACATTATAGTGACAGTCAGTGTCACTGACAAGTCAGCGTCCCTGTCAGCATGCAGCAGCACTCGCTGCACTGTGACCTGAGAGTGAGAAACTATACTCTATAGACCCAAATGAAACACAGCACTCTGAACGTTTTCACACGACATATTTTACTCGAATTTGCAAATGTGTTCTTCGGGTTGGTAGACTAAACGCTTACAATTAAGCTTACATCGAAAGAAATCGATGCGCCGAAAGTTCACCTTCGTCGCTTCGACAATGTTCAGAATCAGAGCACTCAGCACTGACTCGACTGAGTTGTGGAGAGAGCGATGTGGAAAGTAAAAATCAGGCTTATGATCAGCATTGTATTTCAAATTACTTACGTATATATTTTACATTGCAAAACAATCAAATAAAGTCATCAAAAGTTGTTTACCAGCAGAGCACATCAGAAAAAATGGCGTCCTTTCACATCTCCGATGAGGGCGGCAGGTCAAATTTCGTCTGACTGTGGTCGAACCATTTGAAGATCAATGGATCCGTGATGGCTCATAGTGTGAATTGTGTATCTTTTCACAAAAGACAAGTTTCGCAAAACGAGAAGAAGCACGAATGGGATACGTATTTCATTATTTCGAGTAAAACAAAATTCCCACAAATCTCATTTTTTTTACAAGGAACACTCTCAGATAAAAATATATTTGACAATTTATCATAGTTGCCCTAAATACCCCATTTTCCAAAGGTCAACATAAGTCTCAAATTTACTTTTTGATTTTTTTCCTAAACGGTAAATCCCAAATTGATGCCATTTACAGACAAGACACTTTGGGCACTGTCTTCTCATAGCGCATAGGGTCGATGCTGTCAGTCCAATGGGATTGCAGAAAAGGGGCCAAACCTTAGGTCGACCGATTTTCGGTCGACCTAAATCGAAAGTGTTGTAAAATGGGGGCCTTAGGGCGACAATTGGTCGACCTAAGGAGGCTTTAGGATTTATATATATATATATATATATATATATATATATATATATATATATAGCTATTCTGATGAACACGTGGGGGAATTCGGGGGCTGTGATTGGATGGTCTCTTCCGATCATCAAAGCATAATGCTACGGAAGTCGGCCATTTTTCTCAATATCCAAAAGCATATTGTCAATAACAAAGACGCATGGTTCCGGTTTACCCACCTGTACCACACGATGTTTCACTGAGTCGACAACAGCATACACTGACAACTTGAAATTCTTTTCGGGAATGTTTTTCAGCTTTACAAATGTCGATAGCATACCCTTTTCTGCTAACTTCCCGATGAAACAGGACTAAACCTATTATTTTTCTGTCCCTAAACACCACAAAATGCCCAAAGTCGAAAGATGTAGTACAAACAGGGGAGTACAACGGAACAGCCGTTTTTGTGTGCCTGTGAGCTTAGTTCACAGTTGCCGACTGACACAAATTTTCGCATTCGGCTTTTCTTATCTCGTAACTCCACACTAAATACCCCACTTCCCTCTGAAGTATTGATGTACAACCCATGGCACTAACATTCATGTAGGTAGAGGTTACATGCCGAGTCTCAGTGATTATTAAAAATAATGGTCGAAGTTAGCGGATCATGAAAAATGCGAGCTTCAGCGAGCTTTTTCATGACCGCGAACTGAGACCATTATTTTTAATAATCACTGAGACGAGGTGTGTAACCTCTTTATTCCCCCTTTCTTCAGTTATTCAAAGAAAACAGGAGTTTTTGTGCGAAAGTTTGATCGAATCCGAATCACTCAACCAGTCAACCTGCGCAGGCGATCGATTAATGCGCGGTTGTATAGTTCCGTGCAAATCATTCCATTCTGTTAACACTTCTTGTCAGTTTCCCTGTTTTAGACTAAAATCAAGTACACAGATGTGCTTTTATTCTGCTGTGGCGGTAAAGGCAGATATTGTGTGTTCTGTTTATGTTTTAGTATCGCTTTAAGATAATGTTCTTTCGTCAAATGGGACTAGCAGACGAACTTTTGCACCCGTGTTCCAACGTTAATTACTGTATGAAGTTCAGTTTTCTGGGGAAAATAGTGTATGAAACCGCTTTATGTTGTTTAAATTGATGAGGTGTGTGCATTTGGTTGCGTGTGATCTGTTTATAAAATGAAATATTGTTGAAAACTGACCGTCGGATTGCAGTCAGTGTTGTCGAAGAAACTGCGTTAAAAGAAGGGGAACTACTCTTGTCGGCTAGAGTATGAGTTACTTGCCTTGGGAATTTGCTTGTGATGAACGGGTTGTGCACGGCAGATCTAGATTCAGAAAACAACAACACTCATGGATTTTATATGGAGATTCATGTGTTCAGGCCTGTAGTTGTTAATTTAAACGCGGTATGTTTGTATTGTTTGCTCCAGAGATGTATACTTCGTACGTATAGAGCGTTCGGAACTTTTCAGTCGCAAAAGTAGTACCAAAACAGAACAGCTTCTCAACCCATTGCACTATCGAGGATTCAGGCTGTTGCTGGCTCGTTATTTGTTTGGTTGCTGGGTCATTATCGAAAAATAACTAGCTCTACAAGTTTACAGAGGTAAAGAAGCAGAGGGGGGAATAATCGTTTATAACTGAGGTTGAAAAATTCGCTTCATGACGAGACAAGTATAAATGCCATTCACCCAAACTGGAAACGTCGCTGCCGTCTGCTCGCTTTGCCGATTAGCTGTTCTCTTTTCCTCCCCTTGTTGCATCCTAGTTCTTCAGTTGTTTCTAGTTTTCCGTTGATGTTGTGTTTTGGTCTTCTTCATAAATAGTCTTGTTCAAAATTAAAAAAACTCAAACTTCTTTTTGTTGTATACGAATGAACTAATAAAAAGCTGTTTAACAGCTGTGTTGTCAAATCGAGTTTTTTTCCAAAGTCAGTGTGGCGCCTGCGCAAAACTAATGCGCATAAGAAACGGCGTCTGCTATCAAAACCTGAGATCAACGCATCGACGCAAAAACTGTCATTTTGTAAGTTTGGAACAACAAATAAAGGTCAGAACAGCTATATAATCGCTATTGTATTTTCAGCGTAGCAATAGGGTCCGATATTTAGACTCGAACAAGTATAATGCGACTCGTCTTCGACTCGTCGGTATTATACTTGTCTCGTCTAAATATCGGACCCTATTGCTACGCTGAAAACACAATAGCTGTTAATATATATGCCTCTCTGTCTTTCTCTGCGTCTCTTTCTTTCTGTGTTTCTCTCTCTGTGTTTTATTTTGTATTGATATCTGTCTATCTATCTTTCTTTGTCTTTCTAGCTCTGTTTTTGCCTCTGTCTCTCTCTCCTCCCTCCTCTCTCTCTCTCTCTCTCTCTCTCTCTCTCTCTCTCTCTCTCTTTCTCTATCTCTCTCCCTTTTCTCTCTCTCTCTCTCTCTCTCTCTCTCTCTCTCTCTCTCTCTCTCTCTCTCTCTCTCTCTCTCTCTCTCTCTCTCTCTCTCTCTCTCTCTCTCTCTCTCTCTCTCTAAAGGGCGTCATTGCGAGAGCACACCGCACAAAAAGCATAATATCGTATCTCTTTTTTTTTCAACTGTGACGCTCACGATTGCTTGCCTTCATTTTTTTTTGGGGGGGGGGGGGGGAGGGCTGGTAGACGTGGAACAGCTGATTGAGTATACATTGCAAGAAGTTAGGAATCAACTCTCCGACACCTGTAACTTTGCACGTGGGGAGGATGTCAAACGGGGAGAGAAAAGTACACAAGAGCAGGTAGATGACATTGATTCAAGCGCACAGTGTCCATTTCACGGGTCAACATGACCTGCATTGGGTGGAAAAGAAAACCAAGATTTAAAGATACCTTTCCTTCCCGTGTATTGCCGGAACCATTTGTGACCCTCCACCACGAAATGAGTCGCATGTCACCTCGCGCGGTTCTGCGCTGGGCTTGATATAAGTTCGGAGAGTGTCTGGTAACAGTGTGAGGGTCACCTTAGTCACAGGCTTATAACTCAAACAGTTTTCGCTCTTTTCTAAAACGGTTTTCACCACTGGATAGAGCATAAAAAAACTCTTTGGGAAAATGTAAAAATATGAAAATCATGCAAAGGTGACATGCGACTCATTCCGTGGTGGAGGGTCACATTATTATTAGACCACCACAGATCTGTCCAGACGTTTGTAATAGTGAGTTTGGTGTGGTCGTTCTCTAGTCTGTTAAGATTAGACCATCCTTCCAGCGTCAATTAAAAACAGGCTTAACTGTCCGAATTCAACTTTTTAGAGCCATTTTCATGTGCCGATTTGATCCTTTTCACATAATTTCCACAAAATACACGCAGCGTGTCGCGCTTATGCACGCAGATATGACAGCTTTTCTACAGTATGTTGAACATTGCTGATCAAGTTTCAGAATGCTAATTATTTTGTCTGTGAAGGATCAGTGACTGACCCCCGGCCCCAGTTGTCACCAATACTGAAGAATGATTCATCTTTAAAATAGTAAAATCAATCAAGCCACCATTTACAACTTTTGAAAAATTCTGAAAGGCGGAAAAAGCCGAAATAAGCGAGGCGAAAGTACTCGATCAGGTCAATTAATTAATTAATTAATTAATTAATTAATTAATTAATTTTTAATTAAGCACGTGAATTAATTACGACAAAAGACTACATCGAAGCCTATTCGTTTTCCACGAGACATGAGTTATTTTTGTCTTGAGTATTTTTATGCCCCACCCACCCACCCCCTCCACCACCCCCCCCCCCCCCCCCCACCCCCCCCCCCCCCCCCCCCCCCCCAGTGAATAATTATGTCAGAAATTTGTAAAACATTATAAGATGTTTGATGGGTTGTTGACAGACCAGCTTTTTTGTCGGTCCGAGGGGGAGCATATCGTCTTTTGTTTCATATTTATTGACCAAGGCCGAAGGCCGCGGTCAATAAATATGAAACAAAAGTCGATATGCCCCCCGAGGACCGACAAAAAAGCTGGTCTGTCAACAAACCACCAAACATCGTTTTTGTCATCATTTTGGTAGTGAGAAAATAAGTGCACAATCAACCCAGGGAGCCATGCTTTGAAACACGGGTTCCGTGCTGATAACCACACGAGTCCCGGTTTGATAACCACTGGCAATCAACGATAGCCGTGGAGCGAGGATTATCAGAATGAGCTGGCGTGTGAAAGCAACTTTCTGTGTTTTTGAGTTCACTAAATGTTGGGATGAATATGTCAGGTTTGAGGATGCACATTTCTATCCTGTAGGTTCATCTTGGTATTCCACCCCTCGGCTTTCTGTTGTAAATATTAAGCTGAGTGATCGAATGTGGAAGCTACGTTTGGTCAAAGGTCACAGAAGATTTGCGTCGTGCAGCGAAGGAAAGAATCGCGATCTTGTTTCAGACTCAGTACCTCTTTGTTTTTCATTAGACCTGTCATTCTGCTTGCTCGGCTTTGTTAGATGTTTGCATATCTTGTTGCTATTTTCTTTGCTTTTATTATTTGGTTTCTTATTTGTGCTTCGTTTATCGATACAACGTCTTGTGCACGGGTCAAAATGTGGGTGTCAGGGGTCGTTTTACTTGAACTTGACGTTCGTGTTTCTCCGAACGTCTGTGTATCGAAACACAGATACTCGCACTCCATGACTCTGAAAGAAGACAAAACATATCGCTAGGTTTCATTTGTTTTTGATGAATGTATGGCCTTTCATGAAGTAGATTTTGTTGTTGTTTACTTTTGCCAGTTTGCCAGTTCGTTTTTGGAACTTTGCAAAGCAGTGTCGTGTCGTCTGTTTAGGTCTGGAGAAACACCAATGAAAAGAGCCGAAGAATCCCGGAGCGTTTCTATTGGGTTTGCTTTTGATTATCCATGTATAACCTGCTTCCTGCAACTATGGTAACCGGGGATTTATTGCCTGGGGAACATGAGATTTATTTCCCAGGTGCTTGTGAATGAAAACTCGTGAAAATGATGACAAGGTATTTTGTTCCATATTGACATGCCACACACAGTCTTTATATTAGCCCCAGAATGTTATAAAAAAAATGTTTAATGGAATTTTGGCTGAAGATGCAAACAGACAACCCGCATAAAGTTTCGTTTGGATGGCAAAACTAAAGGTTTGTGTAGTCATCTTTAGCATAGTTGTGTAAATGTTTTAACTGTTTTTATCCTTTTCGGCAACAACAAAAAATAGAAAAATCGTTGCTTCAACAATGCTCTGAGCGCCACTACATCTTTACGAAAATCTCAGGTTAAACTCTGCACTGTACAAGAGCCATCACCGCGGAAGGGGGTGACAAAAACATTGACCACCGTGTCCGTGTCATTGCAGGTGCTGGGGTGGACACACATTGTTGTGGAGGATGGCTGACACTGGCATGGGGACAACACAGGGATGGAGCCAGTATCTTGTCTCGCAGATGGGTCAGTTTGCAGTGTGTGTGTGTGTGTGTGTGTGTGTTTATGTCTGTGTGTGTATGTGTGGGTGTGTGTGGTGTGTATGGTGTGCGTGCGTGCCTGCCTGTGTTTGTGTGTGTGTGTGTGTGCGTGCGCGCGCGCGTGTGAGTGTGTGTGTGTGTGTGTGTGTGTGTGTGCGTGTGTGTGTATGTGCTTGCGTGCGTGCGTGCTTGCTCTAGTTTTTAGCTTGCCATTTTTGGTAATGACTGCCGGTGCATCGGTACTTGACAGTCCTTAACTCAGTAACAATCAGTGGTTTACACTTCGATTACCTGACGTTTGAGCCTCTATGTATAGGTATCCCCATTGATCGTAAGACAGTGTGGGTCGGCCTAATTATATTCTCCACTGTAATTAGTACGCTTCGATCGGAGGGCGATGGACAGAGGCGCTGGGCACTTCCATGCTCTTTCGATTGCTGTCGTTAAATGATGCAAAGTGTCTGTCTTTGTATGATACGTGTACAGACTGTATCACTTACTTACTTACTTACTTACTGCCCGTTATGCCGGTTGGCATGAAGGGCAGCAACAAAGGGCCTTCACTCCTGTACAGACTGTATTATAAACCAGTAACCCCCCCTCCTCCCCTTCCCCTCAGGCTGGTAGCCTGATACTTAGTCCTGTAACACGTATATGTTTCTGTTGTGACTATCTTTCCTCATTATTATTTTGTGTGTGTTTTTGTTCCATCAGAAATCTAGACTATACTCTCCACGTGCTTATGATCGTTCCTTGACCCTCACAGTTCCAAATGTATGAAAAATTACCTCACCTTCATCGTAATTTCCTCAGATGTATTACAGTGCAACCTCGTTTACTCGAACTTCAGGGGTCAGGGAAATTAATTCGAGTTAGAAAGAATTCGAGTTATCCAATTTTACAATACAAAGTCACAATACCGTTTAACTAATGGTTGAAGAAGTCCTTGATGCTCTTCTGGGGGCGGGGAAGTCCTTGATGCTCTTTTGGGGGCGGGGAAGTAGCTCAGTTGGTAGCGCGCTGGCTTTGTAGCCAGTTGGTCGCTATCAGCGTGAGTTCGAACCCCACGTTCGGCGAGAGATTTATTTCTCGGAGTCAACTGTGCGCAGACTCTCTTCGGTGTGCACACATCCCGTGTGCACACATGCGCACGAAAAAGATCCCAAGTTCACAGCGAAAGTCTCAGGGCTTGGAAAACACGAAGACACGCATGCACCATCTCTCGTCTCTGATTATCATGATCGTATTTCGATACTTTGACGACATAAACCCAATGCTGGTGTGTCGAAGAAGACAGCCACAGCGGGCTTGTTCGAGTCAAAGTATCACACCATATCCTCAGCATATTACCAATACCTGTCCCAATATAGGCCAACTGGTCTAAGAGGACGTTAAACCCTAATAGTCAGTCAGTCATGCTCTTCTGCTTCATGTACCATATTTTACGGCTTACAAGGAAGCATCAGTTTCACTCCACTCGGACTCCTTGCGGCTTATCCGACGCTAGCTGCTTATCCGTGACCGATACGTGGCCGGGCTGCTCTGAAAGTTCTTAGAATCTCGCATTATCGAACAACTCATCTTTAATTAAAAATCGTTGTCGTTAACCATATTCTCTTATTGAAATTCAGATCCCCGAGTGTCCCGTTGGCCCTTGATGGCGAGTCCCTGGATCCCCGTTGGCACAGTGGGTGTGTACCTGGCGGTGGTGTTTGGGGGGCCGAAACTGATGAAGGGGAGAGACTCGGTCAACCTACAAACCATCATTGTGATGTATAACTTTGCGCTGGTCGCCCTGTCTGCTTACATGTGTTATGAGGTGAGGGTCGTTTGTAATGCTGAGGAGTGTGTGTGTGGGGGGGGGGGGGTGCGTGTGTGTGTGTGTGTGTGTGTGTGTGCGCGCGTGTGTGTGCTTGAGTGTGTGAGCGCGTGTGTTTGCGAGAGTGTGTGTGTGTGTGTGTGTGTGTGTGTGTGTGTGTGTGTGTGTGTGTGTGCGTGTGTGTGTCTGTGTCTCTGTCTGACTATCTCTGTGTGTCTCTCTGTGCATGTGTGCGCGCACGCCTTTATGGAAGTGTGTGTGTCACGATCGGGTGACAGAGACCAAGAAAGCGTCACTCAGTGGAGTGCCTGTTCTGGGTCAATGTATGATAGAAAGCGCCTGTGCGTGATATTGGACACAGCAGAGTTTTTGCTGACAGTGCTCCCGAGCACGGATGTTTTGAAACGCACGAGCTTCACAGTGCAGGTTTCTGCTGTCATAGGGCTGACGGTTTTTTTCGCTGACAGCGCGCACGGGATTTTCAGGGATTGAGTTTCTCGTGTCTTTTTCCTGCTTGGGGAGGCAAAACTGTGTATAGCTGGACTGGTTTGGTGACAAGGTCAGTCACGTGTATTTGGCTAGGTGGTCTGTCAGAGACTCAAGGACGACACACTTGACACCCAGCGGCAGAAGGGGAAGGACCTAACACACAGTTACTAGAGTATGATGGTTTTTCACCGAGTATCATATTCGGCACTCTAGGGGAACTTCCACAAGTTATTCCTTTCCTCTGCCACGTATTTTGCTGAGGACAAGTCGTCACATTTCCTTCGTCGGCGATGGCTTTCGCATAAGGATTCGACAAGGGGTTCTGGACGTTTTGGGTCACTGTTGACGAACAGAGACTGTTCCAGGGAGGAGGCGGACTTTGCTTCCATTGAGAGTTACAATCATAGGCTTTTGAGGTAATAAATCATTATTTAACGCTGTTGATGAGTCTGTGTTGTGGAATGAAATACTCTCTGTTGTTCTTTCCAGGTTAGCGCATAATTTACTCTCTGTGACGCTAAAATACTAATCTGTATATGGTTTTTGCAGATAGGGAGAGAAGGACGGAAAATGGCTGTTTTGTTGTTGTAAAAAGTCAGTTTTGTGCAGGCCCACGTGCTCGATGAGATATTTAAAGATGACATGTTTTAAGGTGGTGGGTGAGGGGTAGCTGACATGTTTAGTGCACCGATGCTTTCTGTTTGCAGCCTTCCTTCGTTCGTTCGTTTCGTTCGTTCGTTACGTTCCCGTAACATCGGCACGGCTGACTCTGGCGGGAACTGTTGAGGCTACGCTAACCAGGAGACCGGCTAACCAGGAGACCGGCTAACCAGCGGACCGGCTAACCAGCGAACCGGCTAACCAGCGGACCGGCTAACCAGCGAACCGACTAACCAGCATACCGGCTAAGCAGCAGCAGCAGAGATAAAGCTAAGTGCACCATGTCGTACGCACCCCGTTGACCACCGTTGTCTTTTCGTATCTATGATTTCATTGGAGTAGTGACAACGTGGGGTGTGTGACACCTGCACGAACTAGAGCTTTTCGAACAGAACATTCTCATTTCGACTGTATTTACACGGGTTCAGCGTGTTACTATAATTTTCTACATAGTACTGGCATTTTGTCAGTGAACACTGGTTTTTTACGTGTTGAGAACGTAAAAGGAACATATTTTGAGTGAAGGCTCGAGGGAGGTGGAGAGTTTATACATAAACAGGCGTCTGAAACTTATACTTTTGTTGACTCTATTTAATTGTATGCCTGCGAGAGTGGATCGTGGTGTGGTTAGTTAATTAGTAGTAATTAACCGGTTCATAATCACCTTGAGTGATATATTGAAACGTGACAGTGTGTATGTGTTGTGTATGCCTGTGTGTGCGTACGTGAGTCTGTCTCAGTCTCTGTCTGAATGTCTGTTTGGGTGTATTCTTTTCTGTTTCTGTCTGTGGCTGTTTCAGTCAGCCTGTTTGTGTCTCTGTCGGTGTTCGCACGTGTGTATCTGTGTGTGTGAATCTCCATGCCTGTCTGTCCGTGTGCGTACGAGCAAACCTGCATGTATATATCTGCAAGCATGGTCACCTACGTTATTGTTTCTTTGTTTCAGTTTCTGGTGTCAGCTGTGTTAGCTAAATACAGTCTGGTTTGTCAACCCGTGGACTACTCCAGTCATCCGAACTCATTACGGGTAAGAATGGAAAACACGCACCAATAATGGTGCCTTTTAATTAACAGCTATCGTGCTTTCAGCGTAGCAATCGAGGCGGATATTTTGACGAGAAACAGTCTCTGTTTAGTAGAATTGCATTGTTTTCCGGGCCTGTGTATGCTAGCGATTGAAACATCGGCTGGTACAGATGGTGAACCCAGAAGCACGCGGGGTTTTTGTAAATATAAAGGATATTGAGCAACATCCGTGGACATATGGAGCCACACTCACATTGGGCTGTGTCACTCAGTCAGTATCTTAATGTGTTTCTTCAGCCCACGATGACCCCCCGCGGGCCGTTAGGGGGAAGAATTTACCCGATGCTCCACAGCATGTCGTATGAGGCGACTAACGGATTCTGTTTCTCCTTTTACCCTTGTTAAATGTTTCTTGTATAGAATATAGTCAATTTTTGTAAAGATTTTAGTCAAGCAGTATGTAAGAAATGTTAAGTCCTTTGTACTGGAAACATGCATTCTCCCAGTAAGGTCATATATTGTACTACGTTGCAAGCCCCTGGAGCAATTTTTTGATTAGTGCTTTTGTGAACAAGAAACAATTGACAAGTGGCTCTATCCCCTCTCCCCCCCTTTCCCCGTCGCGATATAACCTTCGTGGTTGAAAACGACGTTAAACACCAAATAAAGAAATAAAGAAAGCCCACGATGACCAGTACGCAAGACGAAGGATGGTGGTCTGGCTCTGTCTGTCCAACAGGTTGATTTGGTCTTCCCGTGGGCTGCAGTTGTTGTTCTTGGTCTTCCCGTCCAGTTTTCATCTCAAGTTACGTTTCGGAAGTGTCTTGGCTTCCTTGTAAGAGTTAAGTGGAGGTATAAAACTGGGGAAGACTTGCTCCTTTCTTTACGAGCCTATCTGCTCTCTCATTTCCGGCAACACCAACATGCGTAGGGATAATAACGGGTATTTATATAGCGCCTTATCCGAAGTTCAAAACGCGTATGCCGTGTGAGATGGAATGTTTTACACAATATATCACGCATTCACATCGGCCAGTAGATCAACAGCCTATAGGCGCTGCATCCACCTTTCAAGGCCTATTATTCCAAGTCACACGGGTATTTTGGTGGACATTTTTATCTACGCCTATACAATTTTGCCAGGAAAGACCCTTGTGTCAATCGTGGGATCTTTAACGTGCATACCCCAATGTAGTGTACGCATGGGATAATAAAGTACGTAGTACATGTATAGATCAATAAAGTTCCAAGCAACCGCTTTCATTATACTTTGCTGCGTTCTGTATCTCGACCTCTCACGAGGGAAACCAATATTTGACAAGACAAAAATGTTTATTACTTGCATAGCCATTTTATTTTCATTGTACATTTTCGTTTCAGATGGCACGAGTATGTTGGCTGTATTATATCTCTAAATATATTGAACTTGCTGATACGGTAAGCTATGTCTGTCTGTCTGTCTGTCTGTCTGTCTGTCTGTTTGTCCGTCTGTCTGTTTGTCAGTCTGTCTGTCTGTTTCTCTCTCTCTTTCTCTATTTCTGCCTGCCTGCCTTTTGTGTCTGTCTGTCTGTCTGTCTGTCTGTTTGTCTGTCTGTCTGTCTGTCTGTCTCTCTCTCTCCCTCTCTCTCTCTCTCTCTCTCTCTCTCTCTCTCTCTCTCTCTATTGTAGTCTGCCTCTCTCTGTCTGTCTGTCTCTCCCCCTCTCTCTCTCTCCCTCTCTCTCTTAAAGTTTAATACAAAAAGGTAATTTTTTCTGCAAAGTATCGCAGCCAGGTATTAAACAAGACATCATCATTGTCAAGACAATCTTGGAAAGCTCGTTTTCGCAGTTATTGATTTTACTAAGGGGACTATGCCTAACATCTCCACCCAGCCGTGTCATGCTTTGTTGAGCGGTGGAGAAAGGGAGAATGTACGTTCTGGCTCACCGATTCCGACAGACCCTAAATATTAACGCAAAATAGGCTTCTGGACTAAACTTTTACTAAAATGAAACATGCGACAAAATCAGAAAAATACTGCATAAATCCATACAAAAAAAATACAGTAAAGTAAGGTTGTTTTGAACCAATGCCGGGTCTGTCGGAATCAGTAACCCAGAACGTACATTCTCCCTTTCTCTTATACAACATTCTTAAGCTCAATACGCTCTCTCATTTACAAACTTTACTTCATATGTTCTTTCACTGTTAGAATTATATCTGATACATGCAATGTGACTGTCTAAACGAATAGTTAACTCTTTACAAGTGATTCTATTTTTACTTTTTCTTCCCGTCCTATTTGAATCCCCTTTTTTAAAAACTGCTTTTTCAGATCTTCTATATCGATTGGCTTGTTATATTCAGCTCGTGTTTTTGTTTGAATACTTGCTTTCTTACTTTTGTAGTCATCAAAGTCTGTTTGTATCTGTTTGAATTCTTCGTCAGAAACTTTTGAATCTTCAAGTGCTTTACTGATAGACAGTTTTAGGCTAGACAATTTTGATGATGCAAGAGTGGAAATGGATTCGTGTTTTTCAAGCTTTTTCACAATTTTTTTCATTATAGCTGATGCTATAAATGATAAACCACCAACTGCTGCTGCGACACCACCTAGGATTAGAGAAACTGGAGTCCCTACTCCGGTAGCTAACAGAATTGTTCCCGTTACACCTGCAGCTGATGCAAGGATAGTAGAACCAGTGCTGGCATTAGAAAGGCTGTTGTAAGTTGTTGAGTACTTACGTCTAGCGCGAGAATATTTTTCTAATTCATCTTCTAGTTGTTTTTGTATATTACTAATGTGTGCCAGTCTGAATTGTTGACTTTCTGCTGCACTTTCATCAATATTAGGATAAAGCTTCACACTGCTAGTCATCTTTTTAATGCAAAATATAAAATATTTATCTTAATTCTCACTGGCCAGTGTTTCTGCTAAGCTTTGAAGCTGTTCATTGCTTAACACCTTATCTGTATAGTAGAAAGCAATCAAATCAAGATAAGTAAGATTAATACTTCTTATTTCTGTTAAATTATTTATATCTGCGTTAACAACAACATTTTGGTTTGACGTCTGTTTTTTTATTGTGTTAGAATCCTTTTGAACAGCAATAAATACTCTGACTTCTTCAACATTTAATGGTCTCCAGTTGAGATTTATTCCTCTCATTAGAACAGTGTTTGTGGTTTCTTCCCTTTTCCTGACAACTATATCAAATATCATAGTTGCATTCTGCCCTATTGGAAGCTTGGGTATAAAATCGACAATGGTGTCAGCGTCCTTTTCAACACTTTGTTTTCTGTGAATGAGATAGTTGTTCTTATGGAAAGGTTTAACTGCAACTTCTCCCCTGCTGTTAAACGCAGGAACAAGGCTAACAATTAGTGGTTTAGCATTGATTGACTTACGGAATGTGTCGTCTTTTCCAACAAGAGTGTATGGACTCACAAATTCAAACTTCATTTCCCAGTCAATCTTTTTGATAACAGGACTAAGTACCCATTTTTTATTCTGATGTTTCCACATGTAGTATATGTCATCGACAATTGGATCAGGTACATTAACATCACGGATTTGACCTAGTTTGAGGAATCTTGGTTTCTTTTCATCGTCGATTTCCTTTCTCTTGTAATGACCAGTGTCTGTAAACTCGAATGCATACACTGCACCAACTTCAGCATTGCTCTCAAAGTCGATAGCGTCTGCTAAATCTTTCAACTCTATAGTTGAACATGCAACAGGATAAACTATTGTAGGTCCACTCGACATTTTAATACTCAATATTTTATGGAACTATTTCCAATGTAATGTTAAACAAACAATCAACTGGTTGTCCACTTTGATTTTTCAGATCAATGTGTAGGAATTCATGACACCCTTCCTCCAAGTCCTTGAACTGCAGTGTCTTAAATGTTGGCACGTGCATTTTACAAAAAGAGGCATCACTCGGTGGAAGAATCCTAAGCAGATCAGAACGCTGATCATTAAACAGATTATAGGATGTGTTAAGCTCTCTCATGTGAACAAACAGTACACTGTTAACATCCATGTCAATGGGACGTGTTCCCTTGTATATATTTGTAATTCCAAGCATATCAAGGAGTTTGGTTGGAAACTCAAATGATCTGTTTACTTCTCTAGTTTTGGGCATAGTAAGAGTAGCAATGAGACTTGCATGATTTAAACTCGCTGTAATACCTACTGGAGCAAACAATTCTTTCTCTAAAGTGCAGAAGTCATAGTAACCATCTTCTACAGAATGTGTTTTACCATTAATTCTAACCCAGTTGTTATTCTTTTTTTTACTGATATTATACCAAGTAACCTTGTACATAATTTCATGCAGTGCAACTTTCATTCCTCCATTTTGATTGTTGATAGGGTTTGCAAGTTTAACTGGCACACCAGTCTTCACATTTGTTAGTGTGATAAACATTTTTTATTCAACAACAAAAATGATTCAGTATAAATTCAACAAAGACGTTAAATACAAAACTGGACCATATTACAATCCAAAGACTATTTCTTTCCATGAGTTGGACTTTGCTGTAACAGAAACAGAATCCATTCGCGTTAAAGTGCCTGACCCATTCCATTCTTACCTAAATCCCCCAATCAAAAATGATAGTGTTCCAAAGATGTGGAACTCTCACCCAATTCAGTTCTATCAGAATCAGTTAAACTTTGCAATATTCTGTGCAACCACAGGATGTGGAGTGTCCTATGCAGACCACATGAATAATTCAAACTTACTGACAAAGTGTGTGTACACATTTCACGTTTACTATCAGTGCAGGAGAATCTTGTCTGAACTTCAGGCACCAATGCCGCATGAAAAGAGCTGGAACCCATTCAACAATAGGATAAACATGAAAGTGTATGAGCGTCTCTGCAATGAATTCAATATAGATTTTAAGACCGACTTTAGGCAAAAGCAAGACAAAAACCATGGCATGGGAACACTATATTTATGGGGTGTCCACAGGAGGTATAATTTTGATTACTGGCCAGGTCATACATCTTTTTCTTCAAATGTGCAGGTACAGTTAGGATCAATAGAACAACAGCACCACAATGCATGGACTACTTTTATATTAGACACCGGCAAAGGTTTCACTGGATCAGGTGTTGAAAGGATCAATGAATCTATCCGAACATATGCGTGGTGCTTGCTAGGCTCGCAGGCACAGACACGATCAAACATAATGAGAACAAGCACAGGGTTTGGTGCACAGAAACAGTTGTTATCAAATTTAGAAGATGTCATAAACTCTGCAGTTGATCTGCCTTCCAGCATCAAAAGGTATCAAGACTCTCTCCGTTATGCAAGATCAAAAGTTGACTTTGCTGTTGGTAACGGCCTTTACATGTTACCTTCTGATCTCCAGCTGCAGATTGGAACAATAACAAATTATAACAATGAAATCATTATTGCTAGTGACACCCAGCCGCTTGGAAAGGGTGAAGAACTGAATTCAGAAATCAGAACGATGTTACAGCCATATCACAATGAACAGAAACAAAGCGTGACAAGTGAAGATCACGCTGCAGGTGAAGATCATTCTGTCACTAGGGATGATCAAGCTGTTAGTATTAGTGATGATCATGAATCGCAGAAGACTGCTCTAGTAATTGGTGGAGTGGGTGTAGGCTTACTTTTGCTTTATTCTCGTTAGCAGAACACCTGCAATTAAAACTATTAGAGTCCAGAGATGTTCAGCCATGAAACCAACAACTTTACCTGCAAAAGATAACAGCCAGCTAACAATTGAACCAATGATTCCTGGAAGTGCATCCAAAGCTTTTGCTGCTAGTTTCTTTAATAGTTCTGCAATGTGTTTGAGTTGTTTCTTTACCCATCCCGGATCAGATGGAGATGAAGGTGAAGGTGGAGGTGGAGGTGTGACAGTGCCACCTGTGAGTGTTAACACTAATGTGCTTATTGCAAATCCTAACGCAGTTAGTATACTAGCTATTGTGATTCCCTGCTCTCTGAAAAGCGTTCTAATTCTTTCAGCAAGAGTTGTGTCTTCGTAAAGGATTCTTTGAATTGTATTTTTTATTCTGCTGACCTGTGTTCTCAGTTGTTCTCTATTGTTACTTAGAACTTCTAACCTTATGGCTTTCTCCTCCTGCAAATCTTTTAAACGCTTAGAAATTCTGTTTTTTACTTCTTGTTCTAGGTTCAAATCATCAGCATCAGCAAGTTTTTGTTTCTCTTTGTTTATATCTTCATCCAGCTGACCTAGTTTTGACAGATTATTTGCTATTTCACCTCTGATGGTTTGTAGTGATTGATTAAGGGCTTCTATTTCTCTCATAGGTAATAGTTCATGTGGAGTCTTCAGTGAAGTTTCCTCAGAAAAAGAAGTCTCTATCTCTTGTATAAGTTGATCAGCCTCTTCTGCAAGTTTATTAAGATCTTGCAATGGAACAGATTCTATTTGAGTAGCAGTTGGTAGTCCTAGTTCTGCTTGTTGAAGTAAGGAAACAACATGGGAAGATGATGACCGTGTGCTAGGCACAATATCTAATTGCCTAAGTCGATTAGCAGTAAGTTTTTGTTTTAGTGAAACTTTTGATAGAAACTTAGCAGGATTAGATTTATATGTAAGTTGGACTTTTTCTCCTTTATCGCTAGTTGTATATAAATGATTTGCTTCCATTTTGAACTGGTTTGGATCTAAAACATCAGGTTCTTCTCCTAAACTTTTGTAGAAATCTCTAACTTTACCTTCCAGAAGTTCATGTCGTGCCACCTCATAATGCAGTGAATGATGGTAGGGAACCAAAGGGATTGCTTCGCTCATGTCGTCCGCTGGCTCAAATAAATCTTCAAATCCACCTTCTGCCATTTGTAACTTATTTTTTATTTTGAAAATAAAAAAAGATGGCACAATCGTTCGGTTCTGTTCTTGATCCTTACAGAAGGCTGAAAGAACCTCTCGGGGTAAAAGGAATAAGGCAAACAGTTATAGTTACAAATAATCCTTCTACTATTGATCAGAATGAAATACTTACTGTTAGGTTTCCTAATCTAGGTAAGAACGATGTTATTGTACCAGGCACTGTAAGACTATCATTCAAATTAGAATTAGAATCTGGCTCAGATGAAAATAGGACTTTGGCTTATAATGTAGGAAGAGCAATTGTGAGGAAGATTACTGTCAAACTGGAAGGGCGGGAAGTGATGTCATTGAATAATGCAGATGTATTTTTAGTTTATGCAGATAATTGGTTGACTGACAATGAAAAGAAAAACAGAGTGTTTCAAGGGATTCAGTCAGACAATGGGATAAAAGTTAGAATAGGAGCCGGAGATAAAGCTGACAACAAAAAAGATAACGCTGTCAATGTTGCTTTTGGAAACAAATTTTGTATTCCACTTGACTTTGAACTCATAAATTCACATCCTCCCTTCTATCAAGGAGCATTGCGTGACAGGCTGTCATACGACCTGACTTTCAATAGTTATGATCGTGTTATGCTTTCACAAGACCCGGAAGCAAAGTATAAGGTGTCTGGAATTTCTTTAGAGTTTGATGTTGTAAACCATCCTGAACTGGCTAGACTTATAGAAAATCAGTACAGTTCTAAGCTGCCTATCTATTATGAAAGAGTGTTGAATCACAGTACACTTTCAAAAAGCCAGGCCGATCCAATCTGGAACATTAACTTGAATACACCAGCTAGGTCAATGAAGGGAATACTTATGTTGTTTGAGGAACCAAAAGATTCATATGAAAGGCAAATAGAAAAGTTTTACAATCCACTAATCAATAGAGTATATTGCACAATTGAAGGGCAGCCAAACCAAATATTTGCATCTGGCATGCTGCCATACCAACACTATGATGAAGCAAGAAAGTACTTTACTGGAGGAAGATTGAAAGACCCAACATCTGATCTTGTGGCTAAAGATCTACATTTACACGGTGTTGGCGTAGAAGATTTCTTAACAAATAAATATGCGTTATGGCTGGATCTCAGAACAACTGACGACAACAAACTGCATGGAAGTGGAAGGCGAATTGAAAACGGATCAGAAGGAATCACAATACAAATTGAAAAGGAAGTAGGGAGTAGTAGTAAATCAGTTAAGATCTACGTGTTTGTTGTGTCAGATGCGCAGTTAAACATCTCTGAAAGCAGATTACAGGATATTGTTTATTGAACGTGTTAAAATGAAGTATCTAGATTTTCTTCCAAAAGATCCACACTGTTCTTTGATTTGTGGGGCAACAGGTTGCGGTAAAACAAGATATGTTTTGGATTTATTACAGACTGTTTACATAAATCACTTTGAACACATAGTCATATTCTGTCCAACCATAAAGCATAACAGAACATACAAGGAGAGAAAATTCATATGGTCTGATCAAAATATATTTATTGTAAATCCTTCTGATCGTCTAAATGTTTGCTTGGAGCATTATTTCGATCTTTTTCAGAACACACCAACACTGTTTATTATTGATGACTGTGCAGCAGAACGTGACATTGTTAGAAAGAAAAGTGCACTAGCAAAGCTTGCATTCAGTGGACGACATGCATTAATATCAGTTTGGATATTAACACAAAAATACAATGCAGTTCTGAAAGACTTTAGAGAGCAACTCAAAACAATAACATTGTTCTATTCAAAGGACCGTGACAGTTTTGAAGAGTGTCTTCGAGAAAATGATGTCATTGAAAACAAACAGGAGAGAGAAAGAATAAAGAATAATCTGAAATCTTCTAAGCACTCGAAACTGGTTTTAAAAACTGATCAACCAGTTCAGTATGTATGTTTGTAGAAATCCTTGCTAAGTTCTTGTCAAGTTCTTACTCAAGTTCTTGTCAAGTTCTTACTCAAGTTCTTGTCAAGTTCTTGTCAAGTTCTTACTAAGTTCTTGTCAAGTTCTTACTCAAGTTCTTGTTAAGTTCCTACCTAAGTTCTTACTCAAGTTCCTACCTAAGTTCTTGTTAAGTTCCTACCTAAGTTCTTACTCAAGTTTAATTACTAGATTTTAATTTTATTCTGCATCAAAATAAAATGAACTGTGATGAATTGCTGATGCAGACTGCTACAGATATTGAAATCTGTGACAGTAGGACTATACCTGATAAAAAAGAAAGATTGTATTCACTTGCTGTTTGTGGAAAAACAAAACACTACCTTGGGCAGCAGTTAACTGTGGAAGAAGTACAACATCTTTCCTCAGAAGATATAGAAAAGTATCATGGACGGTATGAATCAGTGCTTGGTTCTAAGATGGTTAGAAGTATTGGACAGACTGTTATAGGTTTGTACACAAAGATCTTTGGACATTTTACACCTCTCGACTCGGAGGAAAACTTAACACATGATCTAACTCATGACCCTGTTGTTTCCAAGTCCCTCGAATCTCTTGCCTGTGGCCTGTATTATCGATTTGGTGCTTTATTAGTACCATTTGTTGCTGGATTAATTACTTTCAAACACATTAATTTTCATAATAAAAAAGATGACAGATCAGTTGAAGCAGACAGTGGAGCAGACGAAAATACCAGAAGTGAACACAGTGACAAAGAAACCTGGTAGAGTAGAAGCAGGAAAAAAACTAGCCGAATGGAACAGACAAAAAAAGTTAAATCAAAAGGCAAAGCAGAACATTATGTCTGAAGTTGAGCAGACACCAAACATTCCTGAAGTGACTAAGGTCACACAAACTGATCAAGAATTAAAATCTTCATTTCTATCATACAGAAAAGTAGCTGTAGCAGCTGTTGTTGGAGGAGGTGGATACTTGCTTTACAAACTTTGGCAAGGCAAATATAAAGTGTCAGAAACACCAAAATCAGAAACACCAAAACCAACAAACAAAGCAGTACAAACAATAAAAAAGCCCACAGTAGTACCTGCAGTGGATTCATTTCATATGGAATAATTTTAATATTTTAATTTTGATAACATAAAAATGAGTTCTGAAAAGACAATAGTTAATCTAGTTTATCACGCTGCAGTGATTGGAGGCTTGAGTGTAGGTTACACAATGCTGGGTAAAAGTCTCCTCAGAATGAAACCAGCCGACTTGGGAAAGTTAGACTTCGAAGACGGTGCTAAACTAATTGGTGTTGTGACAGCTTCCTTTGCAACAAAAGACTTTTTGGTGAAGCAAGGAATTATTCCAGAAAATATAAACATGTAAGACAATAAAATGGCTAGCTTGGTTATGATGGTGGGAGGTGCGATTGTAAATGCGCTTGCATTTTCTGGCAGCAACTATTTGTTTTCTAAACTGCAAAATGGTGAAGAGAGGGAAAGGCACAACAAAGCCATGGAACAACTGGCGAAAGCACAGGATGAATACGAGAAGAAACGAATTGCGCAGTTAGACTTTATGAATGATAAACTCAGGCAGCAAGGACATGCAAACAAAACCTTTGCCAATGTTGATGCAGCCATTCAAGAATACTATCTTGTAACTGGAAAGAAAATGAAGACAAGTGCTCCTCCAAAACTGGGTGACTTTTATCAGCCTTCAGAAGAGCAGAAGGTGGGCGAGATTGTTTTCATTGTTATTGGTATGGCTGTTGTTTACTTTATTGCGCGTGCTGTCAAATCTTAATATTCTGTCATTTAAAAAACCATGAGTGATGCTTTGTTATCTAAAATATATTATTCCCCAAAAGGTTACTGGAAAGGAAGAACTGCTATTGACAAGCTCAGTGACGCAGCAGGTGTTTCTCAAGATATAGCAAAGAAATGGTTGTCAAAGCAGGCAGTTTGGCAGATCTATTTACCTGCACCAAGAAAAATTACACGACCACACTTTGTTAACATTAAACCGAATGACACTCATCAAATAGACCTGCTGTATTTACCGCATGACACAGTCAGAAGGAAGAAATATAAGTATGCACTGACTGTAGTTGATGTTGCAACAAGATACAAAGATGCTGAACCGTTGACAGAGAAAAGTGCTATAGCTACAGCTGTTGCCCTGCAAGAAATTTACAGACGTGGACCACTAAAGTATCCCAGAATGATTCAGTGCGATGATGGTAAGGAGTTTAAAGGAGCTGTCAACCAGCTTCTGTTAAAACATCATGTTACAGTGAAGAGAGGTATTCCAGGAAACCACAGGTCACAGGCTATTGTTGAGAGCTTTAACAAACAGTTGGCAGAAAAACTGTTTTCATATCAGTACCATCAGGAATTTTTGGACACAGAAAGTAAATTGCGTAACACTGAATGGGTCAAAAGATTACCATCAGTACTTAGAGCAATGAATCTGGAGGTATTTAAAGCTACAGGGTTAAGACCAGTTGATGCAATCAAACAGAAAACAATACCTGTTGCTCCAAAGTCAACAACACCAGTGGCATTACTACCTTTCAATCAGAAAGTCAGATATTTATATGCACCCGGTGAAGCTGAGGGTGACAGCAGGAAGCGTGCAACGGATCCAATCTGGAGTATTGACATTCATGAAATCAAGAGAGTAGTAGAGACAAATCCACCTATATATTACTTGAGAGAACCAGCACCGCAAAGAGCCTTTGTAAAAGAGGAATTACAATTAGTTCCACGTGGTACAAATGTTAAATGATTTTTTATTTCAGATTTTATAGTGTTAACAAAAATGGAAGCTCTGAGAAAGAATTGCAACTTCATTTTTTTAATTTATATTTTTATTTTGAGTTATAAAATCAAACTCACAGCGATGGAAGACTCTGTATTAGAATCTTTATCGGCAGTATTTGACACCGTTGAATTACAAGTAACGGATCCTCAAAATGTGCAGTCCAGTGTGCAAGACGCCATTGAACAAATTCCAAACAATTTGTTGATTGAACCTCCAGTAAAAGTGCAGATAGTCAGTTTAATAAAATACAAAACAGTCAGTGATGAGGTGCTAGAAGTTCATGTTTCAACCAGACAACTAGCACTTAATTCTATGGCAGAATTGAATGGAAACTGGGCAGATGAAATGATGAAACGGTTTGAGCAAGCTGCAGAGGATGCAAAGATGAAAGGATCCGGATGGTCAGAAGGTGAAATTCTAAAAATAGAATTGAAGCTAAGTAAATTTGCCCCCATCAGAGGTAGAAGTTACATACCTTTACCTCCTGCTCTTGTCAAAAAACGTGCTGTGCTGAACATAAAGAATGATGATGACAAATGTTTTATGTGGTGTGTTCTGGCAAGACTGTACAGTGTAAAGAAAAATGCAGAAAGAGTGTCTAATTATCATGCATACAGAAATAAACTAAACTTTACTGGTATTGAATTTCCTGTCAGCATTACAAGCATTGACAAATTTGAACAGCAAAACAAACCCATCACCGTAAATGTTTACACGTGGGATGAGGAAGATGAACTGAAACCAGTCAGAATATCAAAGAACTCACCAACGATTGGTGATTGTGATACTAACCATGTTGACATGTTACTAATGACTGATGGTGTAAAATATCATTACACTTTGATTCGTACAATGAGTAGACTGATGGCGAGCACAAGCAATCACAATAGTAAACAAGACTTTTGTAGGCGATGTCTCTTGCGTATTCCATCAATTCATGCAGCACTTATACACAAGCAACATTGTAAGAGCGTTGATGATGCGGTTGTGAAGTTAACAACACCACCGCCAGACAGCAAAGTGTATTTTAAGAATGTATGCAAACTACAGAAAAGTCCTTATGTTGTTTATGCTGACTTTGAATCTATCATTGTGCCATATGAAGGACCTTTACCAAAAGACCTACCTAAAACAGTAACTCTAAGTAATCATCAAGTCTGTTCATATGCATTTATTGTTGTTAGTTCAGATGGTAAACATTCTAAACCGCAATTGTACAGAGGACCTAATGCAGCAAAGAACTTCTTACAGCAAATGAACCAAGTGCGAAATGACTGCTCCAAACAACTGAATCTTTCAGACATTGTTATGAAACCTGAAGACCAAGAACAGTTTAACTCTACCACACAGTGTTGGATATGCGAACAAAGTCTAACACCAAACACAGACAATCCAATAGTAAGAGATCATGATCATGTAAGTGGGCAGTTCCGAGGAGCAGCACACAGCAAATGTAATCTACAATTAAAGTTTGATCCTAAGACTTGGAAGCTTCCAATCTTCTTCCATAACTTGCGCGGTTATGATTCACATCTGATCATGCAGGCAGTAACTGATGAATACAAAGCAAGATGCATTGCGCAGTCTTCAGAAAAGTACATGGCCTTTACTCTGAATAGTTTATACTTCTACGATTCTGCTCAACATCTGATGGGAACACTTGAGTCTTTATCTTCATCACTAACTGCTTTCCCAATCACATGTAAGTACTTTGACAGTGACTTAGTTAGAAAGGGAGTCTATCCATATGAATACATGGATTCGTGGGAGAGGTTTGATGAAGATGAGTTACCACCAAAGGATGCTTACTTCTCACGGCTGAAGGGTAAGGGTATAAGTGACGAAGACTATGAACACGCTAAGACTGCATGGAATAAATTAGGATGTAATACAATGGGTGATTATCATGATCAATATTTGTTGGCTGATGTTTGTTTACTTGCAGATATATTTGAGAATTACAGAAGAACATGTATGAAGCACTACAATCTAGATCCTTCACATTACATATCTGCACCAGGCATGAGCTGGGATGCATTTCTTAGATTTACAGGAGTAAAGATTGACTTGCTATCAGATCTACCTACACTTCAGATGATTGAAAATGGACTACGTGGAGGAATCAGTATGGCTTCACACAATTACTGCAAAGCCAACAACAAATACTTGGACGACTTTGATCCTATGAAACCTTCTAATTACATCATGTATCTAGATGCAAACAATTTGTATGGTTGGGCAATGTGTCAGACGCTTCCACTTCGGAACTTTAAGATCTATTCAGGACCATTTTCACAATGTGTTGTGCTGACAATATTAAAAGCAGGCCCAGACAGTCGAAAGGGATGGATACTAGAAGTTGACTTAGACTATCCACTATCACTTCATGATCTACATAATGATTATCCTTTAGCGGCTGAGAGGTTAAAAGTAAACCCAAGAGAACCTCCAAAGCTGGTGCCCAATCTGTTTCACAAAAAGAAGTATGTGTGTCACTACAGACTGTTACAGTTTTACATTAGACATGGATTAATTTTGAAGGCTGTTCATCGTATAATTTTATTTGATCAAGAACAGTTTATGAAACCTTACATCATGAAAAACACAGAACTGAGAACCAAAGCCGCTGATGCATCAGAGAAAGACTTTTTCAAACTGATGAACAACAGTTGCTTTGGTAAGACAATGGAAAACCCACACAAGAGAAAGGATGTTAGACTTGTTACAAGAGAAAATGAGGCCATCAAGCTGACATCCAAACCACAGTATCAAGACTTTAAATACTTTCATGAACAGCTGTATGGTATCTTAATGAAAAAACTTGTAGTCAAGCTTGACAAACCAGTATTCATAGGCTTTACTGTGCTAGAGTTGTCAAAACTGTTGATGCTTGAGTTTTTGTATGATTATTTGAAACCAAGATATCCCAAATCGAGAGTACTTTACACAGACACAGATTCATTCTTACTTGACATTCCAGCGGATGACATTTACAAAGATCTAGAAGCTGAAAGTCCTGCAGTAAAAGGAAAAGATTCTTTTTATGACACTTGCGACTACCCTAAAGAATCACCATTGCACTCAAATGTTAACAAGAAGGTTATTGGAAAGATGAAAGATGAAATGAATGGGAAGATAATTAAGGAGTATGTTGGATTGCGTGCAAAGATGTACAGTGTTGCAAGTGAGAAAGGGGTGGTTAAAAAAGCAAAGGGTGTAAGCAAACAGGTTGTAAAGTCGAGCATATCGCATGATAACTACAAGGAAGCACTGTTTCAGAAGCGAGTGTTTCACCATGACAACCCTAAGATCAGTTCCGCGCTTCATCAGATCAACACAACTATTGTAAACAAGAAATCTTTAGATGCTAATGACACAAAGCGCGTTTATTCATCACCAGAATATTCTTATGCAATTGGGCACTGGAGAATAACGCGACTCCAAATAGTCTGAGTGTGTAATAAGAATTTTTGTCAATCGGGAAAACCCGCTATGACAGCTTTGTTTTGACTGCAGCGGGGGAGAGGACGTTGCTTGCGTTTGGGAAGTGTTTGTGAAAGGGGAGAAGGCTTTGTTGAGTTTCAAAGCAGCCACCAAGTACACTTGTCAAAGCTTGATTCAATAAACAAGTCATTTGCATAAAGTGCACTCGGTGGCCGCCTGAAAAGGCAGCCTAAATATTGAAGCGTAGTGAAGCGTAGTGAAGCGTAGTGAAGCGTAGTGAAGCGAAGCGTTGAAACAGAGTGACCCAAGCCGCCGGTTTACCAGCAAGACCTACCGTTCACGCGTGAACGGTACTATTTTTAGAATCCTAGAATTCTTGAGAATGTTGGAGCTGGCTTGTTTCTGGTACATGAGGATCTTGTTTCCAGATGGAAGCAAATTCTGGCACTTGCAGCATGCTCTTAATGTTATTTAGCTTGCTGTAAATAAAACGAAAGGGGAGACCAACAGCAAAAAATCCAGGATATCCATAAAGAACACCTGCAACGGCTCGTAATTTCCGTGCATGAACATCGGAATAGCCTGTTTTTGCTTTCAACCAGTCAGCCCAAGTTTCTGTTATTCTCCCTTCTTTCCTCTCCTTCTCCTGCCAGTTTTTACACAGAATTAAAAAGTTGCCAAACTGAATGTAAATCATCATAGTCTGTGCATCTTGTCTAGCTAAATTTCTCACTCCTTTGTTTAATCTTTCTACCATTTCGTCTTCATTTGATGGGTTTTCAAATAATTTCTCAGAAAAAGCTTCTCTGGAAATCGTTGTTTTTATATCAGCTTGATTAGAAATCAGATAATTGTGTAATGCCTGTGGAGTTGTGAGATCATTTCTGCTTTTCTTTACTCCTGTTTTTTCTTTGAACAACTGCTCAATCTTTCTTTTCGGCTTTTTAGGTAATTCTATCGGCCCTTCTTTTACAGCTTTATCTACAATTTGCACCATTTCTTCAAAATACTTCCGATTCTCTAACAAAGTTTTCTTCTCTTCTTCTGTCCAAAATTCTGATGGTGTTGGTGGTGGAAGAGGAATTTCCTGAGCTTGCTCAAAAGCCATACTTTCTGAATCTAACAGTTTTTGGTTAGCTGCTTGCGCTTCACTAATTTCCTGAGCTAATTCTTGTGAAGAAATACTGTCTTGAGACATGAGATTAATCAACAGAAACACAAATTCAAACACTTCTCTCACAGAAAACTGCCACCGCTTCCAACAAGTCTGAACAGCACAACCACCAAAGTAATATGACAAGATATCCCAGCCCCGTTGCTAGCCACAACAAAACATTAGGGTGGACGTGACGTAACTGTTGCTATCACATGATTTAATCTTGTCTTGCCATTGGAGGAATATAGAAGACTAGCTTGCGGCAGGCTGGCTGTTTGTTTTTACCAGATCAATACGGTAGTCTTGGGCTTGGCTACGACGGGCAGATTGGATTAATATTTCAATGGAAACTAAATTTAGCGTTGTATCAGAGAAAGGGGGAATGTACGTTCTGGGTTACTGATTCCGACAGACCCGGCATTGGTTCAAAACAACCTTACTTTACTGTATTTTTTTTGTATGGATTTATGCAGTATTTTTCTGATTTTGTCGCATGTTTCATTTTAGTAAAAGTTTAGTCCAGAAGCCTATTTTGCGTTAATATTTAGGGTCTGTCGGAATCGGTGAGCCAGAACGTACATTCCCCCTTTCTCTGCGGTGGAGTGGCTTGACTGAGGACGAGAGGGAGGGGGAAGGCGTAGAAGAAGGGTTCCCACGAGCAATGTGGCCGCTCTAGTGCATATAGTACACTGTAAACTGAAGTGTTCCACTTTTGAAGACACTTTTTGTAACCAGTTGTGAACACTGTGTGAAACACGATATGATTCTACTCGCAAAAGTAGCACATATGGATAACACTCAATAGTGTTTCCCATGTGTGCTACTTTTTCCAGTAGAATGATATAGTTCGTCACACATTATTCACACTGTTGAATTGGTGACAAAAATTGTGTTCAAACGTGGAACACTTCAGTTTACAGTGTACGAGTAGGCTATATTGTTTCGTCATTGGTCCGAAAATGATACGTAATATTCACATATGAAACCGAACTAATTAGGCCTAATTTATCGCTGTGCTCCAAGAAAATGAGCTCTTGAAACCTATCAATTGCATACCTTTTACCAGGCATTTTCTCGAAAATGAGAGTGCTCAATGCAGTCACACTTTGCAGGTCTTTGGAGCTCATTACCCGCATGAAAAAAAGACTTGAGTTTTTAGCATTCATTTTCCCGGAAATGAGAGCGCCTAATGCCGTTACACTTTGCAGGTGTTCTTTATCCTGCGGAAGAAGAGCGGGCAGATTACCTTCCTCCACGTGTATCACCACGCCACCATGATCCTCAACTGGTGGCTGGGCGTGGCCTTTGTTGCTGGCGGCCAGTGTGAGTTTTCGACTACAGCAAGTTGCTGAACCTGTCTTTAAGGACCACCTCCCGATAGCGACCACCTGCCAATAACAAACACCTCCCGATAACGACTATCCGAAAGAATCCCCGATGAACTTTTTTTCTTCTAAACAATTCATCATCCATAGCGGCGACCACTTATTCACAACGACCGCCTACCTATATCGACTATCCGGAAGGATCCCCGGCGAACAATGTTTTTCTAAACAATTCATCTTCCCATAGCGACCACTTATTCACAACGACCACCTCCCGATAACGACTATCTGAAAGGATTCCCGACGGACTATTTCTTTTCCTTCTAAACATTTCATCTTTCCACAACGATCGCTTTTAGTCTTCCCCTTGGCCCGGGGGATCGTTATAAACAGGTTCGACTGTAGTTACCGTAAACTACCTTGTATACGCCCCCCACCCCCTTTGCACCAATTTTGCCCAAAAGTTGGGGGTGGGCGTTTACTAGGTACTATAATTATACCCTTTGCAGGAGCGGTTCCTTTGCTAAAATAACGATATTTTGGTCATTTGGTATGGAAGTGTTCAAAGGGTGCGTTATTACACAAAACTGTCCTCTCTCTCACACACATACACACACAAACACAAACACACACACACACACACACACACACACACACACACACACACACACACACACACACACACACTGAATTCTGCAAGCAAACCACGAAGGATATGTTTGGGTTGCTTTATTTTCTGTTAATGCTAACTGGAAAAGATTAATCCAGGTCTGCGGTAAACAAACCGTTATCACGTGCTGTTCTTGCAAAAAATGGGCGGTGGGCGTTTACCCGGTACTCTACTCTGTGCGCAGAATTTGACCAAAAGTAGGGGGTGGGCGTTTACTCGATACTGGGCGTATACAAGGTAGTTTACGGTAGTGGTTAATGCCGTTGCTTGGGAATTATTAAATGTTTCTTTGTTTAAATGTAACTCAGCATGTACTTCACTTCAGATCTGTCCAGACGTTAACATGGGACTAGAGCATCTATCAGTTTTAGCACATACACAAATGTAAGGTCCTGGGTGTGCTTTACCCTGCAAAGTGGAATGTTTTGGTTGCATTCATTTCGTATCTGTCACTGATAGCTAATAATGCTTAAGGTTGTTTTTGTTCCGCTGCGTGTTACAGGTATGATTGCAAGATTTATATAAATTAAAAAAAAAAAACAAGTTGTGCTACATACAAACCTAGTGGTGATGTTGGGGCTGATTGTTAGCGGACCCAGTACCTGTAAAGACAATAAAATCAGATTTTAAAAAAATTAAAAAAATTAAAAAGACCGAACATTTGTTTGCAAAAAACGAAATTAAAAAAAATAAAAATCAGATGTTGTTTGTTCCAGCTTTTTTCCACCCTTTGCTGAACACGGCAGTTCACGTGGTGATGTACACCTACTACGGCCTGGCGGCTCTTGGCCCCCACTGGCAGCCATACTTGTGGTGGAAAAAATACCTCACCACTCTGCAGCTGGTACGTTGTCTGGCTGCCCTTTTTGACCCAGAAGCCATTATTTTTCTTAAATTCGGTAGCAAACACAGAAGTTCATGTGTGCACACGCACGCACGCCAATCAGACAGGCTGACGCACGCACGCACGCAACGCATGCAGGTGTGCACAAGAGCACGCGTGCGCGCACAATCACACACACACACACACACACACACACACACACACACACACACACACACACACACACACACACACACACACCCCGTTTATCTCCCTTCCTTCGTGTGGCTTCAATCCATATTCCCGTTTCTACGTTACTATTTTTAGAATGTCACTGCGCTGTCCAGAACGCTTCCCTTGCACCCGTAAGTTGTTCTTACTGTCAAAGTGAAAAGGTCGAATCAATTTATAGCCACGCGAAAAATACACTGTCACCTATCTCTATATATTTATAGATATACATATATATATACGCCGGCTTCTCTGTGTGTGTGTGTGTGTTTCTGTGTGTGTGTAAGCAACACCTGTGGATTATAGAGTTCTGTTTGTGATGGGGTCTAGCGGCTTTTGTCTGTCTGTATGTTCTGGCATTTGAGAAGCCACACCAGATACTATAGGGCTAAGAAATAAGCTCTAAAATTCTCAATCCCGTTTGACAGGACTTCGCCTTCAAAGGTGATTGTGGTGAACCGCCACGCTAGCTGTCTCTGTCTCGCGATTCACCCTATATATATATATATATGCGCACGCATGCATGCACGCACACACACACAAACACTCACACACATACATACACACATACACACAAACACAAAAACACATACATACTCTGACACACACATGTACACACACACGGATACACACACACACACACACACACACACACACACACACACACACACACACACACACACACACACACACACACACACACTGATTGACTAGCCGACTGACAGACTAACTGGCAAGCGTGACTGTTCAACAGTTCTTCCAGACCTACTTGACAGACTGATTGATGGATAATTTGATCAGTGATGGATAGATGGATTTATTGACTTTTGTCCTCAGTAATCTCTGGTAAACTTTCGCTTTATTTTCTCTCTCTACATTGGAACCTTCCATTAACGACCCCTCCTAATAACGACACCCCCTGAATTCCGACCGATTTTCTGTATTTTCAGACTCAGTTTGCAATCGTGATGGTCCACACTGTCACCAACATCATTGCACCGTGCGCCTTCCCCAAGGGATTTAACTGGGCCGTGTCCATCTACGCTCTCTCGCTTATCGCCCTTTTTTCCAACTTCTACAGAAAAGCGTACAGAACACCAAAGCCAGCGACGAAACGCAGCGAATCTAACGGCGTGCATAAGGAAGAACACCAAAACAACAACATCAGGAGAAAGCATATACATGGAGAGATGTTAGGCTCGCACTCTTGATCCAATGTATTTTGTAGCTTGCAACTTATCTTTAAACAAGTCGCGTAAGGCGAAATTACTACATTTAGTCAAGCTGTCGAACTCACGGAATGAAACTGAACGCACTGTATTTTTTCACCAAGACAGTACAGCTTCGTCAATCCCCGCGAGAAGGAAATCGCTCACCTCCCACGTGCAAAACGCAGTGAAATTAACACGCCAGAATAGCGCGGTAGCGTATTGTGCTAAGCAGCAAAGCGCGCTTTTCTGTATTCTTGTTAACTTTCTGAGCTTGTTTTGAATACAACCTATCATATCTATATGTTTTTGGAATCAGGAAATGATAAAGAATAAGATGAAATCATTTTTGGATCGATTTCTTAAATTTTAATCGTAAGACTAATTAATCTATTTTCGTTAATTGTGATCACATTTTAAGAGTAAACATGACAAATGTATATATTTTTAGATTCAGAATGTGAGGAAGAATACGATGCAATCAATTTTAAATCTGTTTGCGAAAAATCGATTTTAATGACAACTTTACCCCCCGCGGGTAAGGGGGAGTCCCATATTGGTTGGGACGAGAAATAATTTACCCGATGCTCCCCATGCAGCATGTCGTAAGAGGCGACTAACGGATTCTGTTTCTCCTTTTACCCTTGTTAAGTGTTTCTTGTATAAAATATAGTCAATTTTTGTAAAGATTTTAGTCAAGCAGTATGTAAGAAATGTTAAGTCCTTTGTACTGGAAACTTACATTCTCCCAGTAAGGTAATATATTGTACTACGTTGCAAGCCCCTGGAGCAAATTTTTTATTAGTGCTTTTGTGAATAAGAAACAATTGACAAGTGGCTCTATCCCATCTCCCCCCTTTCCCCGTCGTGATATAACCTTCGTGGTTGAAAACGACGTTAAACACCAAATAAAGAAAGAAAGAAAGAATGACAACTTTAATGAGCAAACTCATTGATATATGTTTAAGCCTCCAAGCTGAAATGCAATACCAAAGTCCGGCCTTCGTCGAAGATTACTTGACCAAAATTTCAACCAATTTGGTTGAAAAATGAGAGCATGACAGTGCCGCCTCAACTTTAACAAAAAGCCGAATATGACGTCATCAAAGACATTTATCAAAAAAAGAAAAAAATGTCTGAAGATACCATATTCAGGATCTCTCATGTCAAGTTTGATGAAGAGCGGTCTAGTAGTTTTCTCTGAATCGCTCTACACACACACACACCCATTCACCACGACCCTCGTCTCGATTCCCCCCTCTACGTTAAAACATTTAGTCAAAACTTGACTAAATGTAAAACAAGTCGCGTAAGGCGAAAATACAACATTTAGTCAAGTAGCTGTGGAACTCACAGAATGAAACTGAACGCAATGCAACGCAGCAAGACCGTATACTCGTAGCATCGTCAGTCCACCGCTCATGGCAAAGGCAGTGAAATTGACAAGAAGAGCGGGGTAGTAGTTGCGCTGAGAAAGATAGCACGCTTTTCTGTACCTCTCTTCGTTTTAACTTTCTGAGCGTGTTTTCAATCCAAACATATCATATCTATATGTTTTTGGAATCAGGAACCGACAAGGAATAAGATGAAAGTGTTTTTAAATTGATTTCGAAAATTTAATTTTGATAATAATTTTTATATTTTTAATTTTCAGAGCTTGTTTTTAATCCAAATATAACATATTTATATGTTTTGGGAATCAGCAAATGATGGAGAATAAGATAAACGTAAATTTGGATCGTTTTATAAAAATAATATTTTTTTTACAATTTTCAGATTTTTAATGACCAAAGTCATTAATTAATTTTTAAGCCACCAAGCAGAAATGCAATACCGAAGTCCGGGCTTCGTCGGAGATTACTTGACCAAAATTTCAACCAATTTGGTTGAAAAATGAGAGCGTGACAGTGCCGCCTCAACTTTCACGAAAAGCCGGATATGACGTCATCAAAGACATTTATCAAAAAAATGAAAAAAACGTCTGAGGATATCATACCCAGGAACTCTCATGTCAAATTTCATAAAGATCGGTCCAGTAGTTTAGTCTGAATCGCTCTACACACACACAGACAGACAGACAGACAGACAGACAGACAGACAGACACACATACACCACGACCCTCGTCTCGATTCCCCCCTCTATGTTAAAACATTTAGTCAAAACTTGACTAAATGTAAAAAAGATGGGACTGATCAGACTTTTGAGTGTGTATGTGTTCTCACATTGCGTGTGTGTGTGTCACTCTGTATGGGTTGTTCTGTGCTAATGATAGCAATAATGCCATAGTTGCTCGTCTGTTAAGAAATGTGGTGCACAGTTGCGTGTTGTAAGTGTCGTTTCCGCACTTGTCCTCAAATTACCCCTGGTATTTTCTTCAGACGTGTAAATCTTTACTGCCGGAGTATATGTGCGAACACTCTCTTCACTCAACGAAATGCTGAATTTTTTTCTGAACAACGAAGATTGTTTTACTTTTGTCATTTACTCTGTTGATAGTATTGATATTATACAATGTTGGATGTTTTGCTTGTTGTTTAACTCATATTTGGTATCCTCAACCCGAGTACTCAATCTTTTTTATTTTTATCATCAACGTAAAGTGTCTACACACGTATAGTGTTTGTTTCTGCGTTTCTTTGTAATTATGTTCTTTCTGTCCGTGTGACTAATTTGTCTGTCTGTCTCTCTGTCTGTCTGTCTCGGTGTCTGTCTGTCTGTCTGTCTGTCTTGGTCTTTCCTTGTCTAAAATTCTTATTACGTGGTGCTGTTTGCCATTTTTGAGAAATTGTTATGATGGTTTTGAAAACTGCATAGATCCATTGTGTGGGTGAGTCGGTGAATGGTTGGGCTAGTTAGTTAGACAGCCAGTCAGTCTGTCAATGCGTTCGTTCGTGCGTACGTTCGTTCGTTTGTTCGTTCGTTCGTTTGTTCGTTCGTTCGTTTGTTCGTTCGTTCGTTCGTTCCGTTCGTTTGTTAGTTAGTAAGTTCGTTCGTTTGTTCGTTCGTTCGTTTGTTCGTTCGTTCGTTCGTTCGTTCGTTCGTTCGTTCGTTAGTTAGTTGAAATGGGAATTGATCACTGAGCCATATGTCATAAATGTGTTACTAAATCATTAATTGCCATCATAATTTGCTACCAGTTTGGTGTAGTTGTGGGTGGGTTTTTTTTTTTAATGAAAGAAATCAGTTAACATTGCTAGCTGTGTGCTTGACTGAATGACTTTCTCATCACTTAACAATATCCTTTGTGACAATACACTGTACAAGAACTTATTTGTTATGACCGAACGCACAAACTATATGTTTCAACTTTTTGATCTTTACTCCTACCTTTTTTGAGTTGTTCATTGATATTAAAGTGCTGTTCTAGATGTCATCCTCGAGAAAGAGAGAGTTTGAGGAAGAAAAAGTAGGCATGCGTTGCGTGCGTGCGTGCGTGCGTGCGTGCGTGCGTGCGTGGGTGTTACTTTCAGAGGGGTGAACTTGAGAAACCAGCAATTAAAACCAGGGGAAACAACTCATCCAGGAGCAATGTTTTCCCAGGACGAGTATTGTCCCTTGCTTCTGAGGGTAGTTTCTAAATTCTGACTGGTGTATTAAAAAGTCTCTTCCGCTTATAAATATACTACAGGTGAATCGCGAGACAGAGACAGACAGCGTGGCGGTTCACCACAATCACCTTTGAAGGCGAAGTCCTGTCAAACGGGATTGAGAATTTTAGAGCTTATTTCTTAGCCCTATATTATCTGTTGTGGCTTCTCAAATGCCAGAACATACAGACAGACAAAAGCCGCTAGACCCCATCACAAACAGAACTCTACAATCCACAGGTGTTTCCAACACACACACACAAACACACACACACACAGAGAAGCCGTATATATATATATATCTATATCTATATCTATAAATATATAGAGACAGGTGACAGTGTATTTTTTGCGTGGCTATAAATTGATTCGACCTTTTCACTTTGACAGTAAGAACAACTTAGCGTTCTGGACAGCGCAGTGACATTCTAAAAATAGTAACGTAGAAACGGGAATATGGATTGAAGCCACACGAAGGAAGGGAGATAAACGCAAAACACTGGAGAAGATAAGGAAGAGTTACTGGGAATGGTGAAATGAACAGAAAAACCAAAATCGGTTCAGCGCTGCGCGCTGAGAGCATGTGTTGAAATATCTCATCGATGATATTGTGTCCGGGGTGTAGCTGAATACGGTGTCCAAATTTGAAAAAGATCCACCGAGAACTTTGGCGTTGTGATGTGGTCTAGCGGCTTTGGTGTGTCGGTATGGGGGCCCGGGTAGCTCAGGTGGAACCAAAATCGGTTCAGCGCTGCGCGCTGAGAGCACGTGTTGAAATATCTCATTGATGAGGTTGTGTTCGGGGTGTAGGTGAATACGGTGTCCAAATTTGAAAAAGATCCACCGAGAAGTTTGGCCGTGCATCGCGAACAGACAGACAGACAGACAGACACTAGTCGTATATATATATATAGACTAGATGATTACCCGCTTCGCCGGGTACCGGCTTCGCCGGGAAGAAGTAGAGCCGAATACCAGGCTGCGCCTGGGACCCGGCTTTGCCGGGTGTACGCCGGCCGCCACACGGAGGAAGGGAGATAATCGCGGCTGAAAACACTGGAGAAGATAAGGAAGACTTACTGGTAGTGGATCCCGACAAAACAAAAAAAAATCGGTTCAGCGCACACAGCGCTGCGCGCTGAGAGCACGTGTTGAAATATCTCATCGATGAGGTTGTGTCCGGGGTGTAGCTGAATACGGTGTCCAAATTTGAAAAAGATCCACCGAGAACTTTGGCCGTGCATCGCGAACAGACAGACAGACAGACAGACAGACACTAGTCGTATATATATATATAGAAGCACAGCTTACTCTACTCGCATTTAAAGTCACCATCCTTCTCGTGGAACTAATCCTACGCACCACCACAGATGTGGCCAGGTGTGTATATGGAATGAGAGCATTTTTCAACTTGGACACATACCACACAGACACTACACTCAGACACACACAAACACACACGCGCGCACACACACACACACGCACACATACATTCACAACCACACACACGCACATACACACACATATACGCACACACATATACACACACACGCACACATACACACGGCACACATACATTCACAACCACACACAAAAACACACACAACCACACACACACATACACACATCATACACACACACACACACACACACACACACAAAGAACTACAGACTGGCTGCTTGCTGTGATTGGTTGGATTTGTTGTGGAGTATGTTGTTAGGTTTCCCAGCGTTAATCTGCGGAATGAATCAGCAACAACAACAAAATGTCCACAATATGCAACCAAACTATTGATTTTTGGTATGCGACCGAGTAAAAGGATACATGTTTTCCATGTAAAAGTCTGATCATAACTGTAGCCTACATAAGCTTACCAGTGAACATGACCATGTAGGCTACACGGTAAGGATGGTGCCTTCAAGCCTCAAATTAAATGGGCGGAATTTACTTTGCGCGAAGCTGACTGCCCGACGCTTTATCCCTGGATTTTCGATAAAAACAAGAAATTCCTTCGAGGTAGGAAAAACACCCCCGTTGGTCAAAGGGAAATAACCATTCTCACTGCACCCATTCTCACTGCCACCAACTGAGAAGGTTATTTCCCTTTGACCATGAATATGTTTCTCTATAAGTCCTTGTAGAATCTTAATCCACCAATAACTCCCTAACCGTGTGTTTGACTGGTCCCAATTTTTGTAAGGACCGTCTCAGGAATGTATAGAACCTGTTCACCAAGTTTGGTGACGATCGGTCCGTTCATTCTTGAGATCTATATGCGAACACAAACACACAAACACACAAACAAACAAACAAACACATCGACCGAAACCTATACACACCCCTATACCGGGGGTGTAAAAAAAGACCTCGCGAAGTCGACTTTAGGCTCAATTAGGAACAGCATTACAGTCTGATATTAATTGCGCGAAGTCGACTTTAGGCTCAATTAGGAACAGCATTACAGTCTGATATTAATTGCGCGAAGTCGACTTTAGGCTCAATTAGGAACAGCATTACAGTCTGATATTAATTGCGCTAAGTCGACTTTAGGCTCAATTAGGAACAGCATTACAGTCTGATATTAATTGCGCGAAGTCGACTTTAGGCTCAATTAGGAACAGCATTACAGTCTGATATTAATTGCGCTAAGTCGACTTTAGGCTCAATTAGGAACAGCATTACAGTCTGATATTAATTGCGCTAAGTCGACTTCGCGAAGTCTATACTTTACGACGCTCGCTGTAACCTGGTGTTCTGGTGTTCTGGTGATTTGCTGTCGCTGTCGTCGTCCTACCAGCTACATTTCTACTATTTCTACTATTTCTGGTAGACTACGGGGAGGACCTTTAGCGACTGAGTGACGCGCCTGATATCTCCACTAATCCCTGCTTCGTTTCCACGCCAGCCGGCACTTCATTCAACGGAGCAGTTGTGGAGATAGACTATTTACGGGTCGCCCACTCAGGGGCAGAAAGCTAAGTGCACCATGTTCATTGCACCCTGTATACCACCTAGTCATCTTTTATATTTATGATTTCATCAGTTTGAGTGGTGACAACGTGGGGTGTATGACACCTGCATTAACCAGCGCATTAACAGATCAGTAACTTTCCTATCTATACACGGGATCAGCGTGTAATAGGGAGATTTAATAAACGAAACGTCGGGACGTTTCGTTTTGAAGTTGTGGTAAACGTCATCATTTCGGGGGTCTCTCGCTGGAAAGGTGAAGGTCAACTGAAACGGAACGTGGAACGTCAAAACGAAGTCACGTTTTCCACCCCCAAAAAACGAACAATATTTCGTCAACTTTTGTGAGTATTTTTGCACACTAACAGTTTTATTTGTTGGCCATTTTATGCATTGCTAGATTCATCAACCCTTTCACAGTCTTTCAGCGCTGAGAATGTGTTCATTGGAGGTAGACAACTGTTGTGAACTGAAATATTTTGAAGGGTGCTGATCCTGGTACATTTATCCAACTTCATGGTGAGAAAGCAAATGGCGAAGCAGAAGTAGGTCATCGCATCGAATTTTTATTCTGGCTTCGTATGTGATTTTGTATAAACAAAGTCTGTGTGATTTATTTGGACTGAAAATAATCAAAGTATGCCCGATTCTGGACCACCTCCTGGGGTGTTTTTTTCCATTCTGATCGAGGACAGACGTGATAATTTCACTTGAAGATTTATCGCCCTTCCTTCATTCCGAAACGAAACGTGAATACATCTAAATCTTGTCTGCGGCCTATGCCGTCTCGTTTCACGTTCCGTTTCGCGGGGTGACTCATTCACCAAACGAAACGAGCTGCAAAACGAAACGTGCTGTCTCTTAAATCTCCCTAACTGGCATTTTTGTCAGTGACCTATTTTTACGTTTTGAACGTAAAACATCTTTTGGAGTGAAGTCTCGAGGGAGGTGGCGAGATAGTATATAAACAGGCGTCTGAAACTTATACGTTTGTTTGATCTATTTGTATGACTGCGAGAGTGAATTGTGGTGTGGTTAGTTAGTTAGCAGTAACTAACCATTCATAATCACCTTCTGTGATATAGTGAAACGTGAAAATTTCTGTAAAAATATTATGAATGTAGCTGCCACTGATATTTTGTTTAACTTCACACACTATGACTATTACTAAAGTCTGACGCGGGATAACCAGAATTTCTATCCATGAATTGCCTTTAAATAGCAGGGTGCATTAATACTTTAATAAATTACCTTAAATATTTGTTCACCTTGTCTTAACGAGTCCTTTTATCAAACACAAATGCAAAATAGCACTGCTTAGTAATGTTTATCCGTCGCGATATAACCTTCGTGGTTGAAAACGACGTTAAACACCAAATAAAAGTAAAGTAAAGTAATGTTTACGTACAATCCATTGTCACGTACAATTTAAAGTAACAACATAAGCTTAATGCTGAATTAAAAAACACTCTTTGTGGATATATGTGCACGCCAACATATGTTTTTCACATTTTTTATGTTTTCCTAAAACAGTGATCTCTGGAGCGCTAGTAATACAACTCTAGCATGCACATACAGATTCTTACACAATGGGGGTAAAGTTACAACATACAGGTTATCTCGACTGTTGCAGAGTAAAGACATACCAAATGCATATCGTGATATTAAGGGTACATCAAACAATGCTCACATGCTTTATTTGTGAAGCTTAGTAGTCTGTGCTCGTAGCAAACACTAAAGTTAAATGCGCTATGACCGGAAAACGCAAAATTCTGACGCCATCATGGATGACGTAATGCCCCATAAAACGCAAACAAAGTTTAACTCTACCACTCTTATTATTTTATAGTTATCTTCCAGGGATGTACTTTCGAACAATAAAAATTTATCGTTGTTTAATTGAATATAAAACGGTGAAAACTAATGAGATGAATAGCAAGTACTGAGGTAGGAAAAAGACCGCCTGGAGATACCCACATTTACCCCACATTCCTTCAATTTTCTACAATCGCCACGTTAGAATCCTATTTTAAATGTCAAAATCTGATGCAGCAAAGAAAGGGCTAACTTTGTATCATAAAGCAAAACTGTGCATATTTCGTCGGGGTAACTCCTTAACGGAGCGTCTTTTGGGGGTATAATTGCACTGCAATAAGCAACGCACCTCAGGTGCCCTATAAAAAAAAGGTAATTTTTTCCGAGCAAAACCGGAGATTAAAAAACAAGTCGCGTAAGGCGAAAATACAATATTTAGTCACGAGTCAAGTAGCTGCCATTTTTCAGCAAGACCAAAAACTCGAAGCATCGTCAGTCCACCGCTCATGGCAAAGGCAGTGAAATTGACAAGAAGAGCGGGGTAGTAGTTGCGCTAAGAAGGATAGCACGCTTTTCTGTACCTCTCTTTGTTTTAACTTTCTGAGCGTGTTTTTAATCCAAACATATCATATCTATATGTTTTTGGAATCAGGAACCGACAAGGAATAAGATGAAAGTGTTTTTAAATTGATTTCGACAATTTAATTTTGATAATAATTTGTATATATTTAATTTTCAGAGCTTGTTTTTAATCCGAATATAACATATTTATATGTTTTTGGAATCAGCAAATGATGGAAAATAAGATAAACGTAAATTTGGATCGTTTTATGAATTTTTATTTTTTTTTTACAATTTTCCGATTTTAATGACCAAAGTCATTAATTAATTTTTAAGCCACCAAGCTGAAATGCAATACCGAACCCCGGGCTTTGTCGAAGATTACTTGACCAAAATTTGAACCAATTTGGTTGAAAAATGAGGGCGTGACAGTGCCGCCTCAACTTTCACGAAAAGCCGGATATGACGTCATCAAAGACATTTATCAAAAAAATGAAAAAAACGTTCGGGGATTTCATACCCAGGAACTCTCATGTCAAATTCCATAAAGATCGGTCCAGTAGTTTAGTCTGAATCGCTCTACACACACACACACACACACGCACGCACGCACGCACATACACCACGACCCTCGTTTCGATTCCCCCTCGATGTTAAAATATTTAGTCAAAACTTGACTAAATATAAAAAGTAAGGAAAAATATAACAAAATAGACAAAAGCAGTTTCGGTTATATGCACAAGGCGTGTGGGCAGGTGGCCCACAAAAGGTCTTGATAAAAAGCATAGAAAGTGCTCGAGAAATAAGTGGAAACTCTTAAAAGCCAGACAGAGAAAACAAGTCGCGTAAGGCGAAAATACAACATTTAGTCAAGTAGCTGTCGAACTCACAGAATGAAACTGAACGCAATGCCATTTTTCAAAAAGACCGTATACTCGTACCATCGTCAGTCCACCGCTCATGGCAAAGGCAGTGAAATTGACAAGAAGAGCGGGGTAGTAGTTGCGCTAAGAAGGATAGCACGCTTTTCTGTACCTCTCTTTGTTTTAACTTTCTGAGCGTGTTTTTAATCCAAACATATCATATCTATATGTTTTTGGAATCAGGAACCGACAAGGAATAAGATGAAAGTGTTTTTAAATTGATTTCGAAAAAAAAAATGTGATAATATTTTTTATATATTTAATTTTCAGAGCTTGTTGTTAATCCAAATATAACATATTTATATGTTTTTGGAATCAGCAAATGATGGAGAATAAGATGAACGTAAATTTGGATCGTTTTATAAAAAAATTTTTTTTTTTACAATTTTCAGATTTTTAATGACCAAAGTCATTAATGAATTTTTAAGCCACCAAGCTGAAATGCAATACCGAAGTCCGGGCTTCGTCGAAGATTACTTGACCAAAATTTTAACCAATTTGGTTGAAAAATGAGGGCGTGACAGTGCCGCCTCAACTTTCACGAAAAGCCGAATATGACGTCATCAAAGACATTTATCAAAAAAATGAAAAAAACGTTCGGGGATTTCATACCCAGGAACTCTCATGTCAAATTCCATAAAGATCGGTCCAGTAGTTTAGTCTGAATCGCTCTACACACACACACACACACACACACACACACACACACACACACACACACACACAGACACACGCACATACACCACGACCCTCGTCTCGATTCCCCCCTCTACGTTAAAACATTTAGTCAAAACTTGACTAAATGTAAAAAGGTTAAGAAAAAGAATAACAAGTCGCGTAAGGCGAAATTACTACATTTAGTCAAGCTGTGGAACTCACAGAATGAAACTGAACGCACTGCATTTTTTCACAATGACCGTAGTCCGCCGCTTGTGCAAAACGGAGTGAAACTGACGAGCCTGTTCAGCGCGGTAGTGGTTTCGCTGTGCTGCATAGCACGCTTTTCTGTACCTCTCTTCGTTTTAACTTTCTGAGCGTGTTTTTAATCCAAACATATCATATCTATATGTTTTGGAATCAGGAACCGACAAGGAATAAGATGAAATTGTTTTTAAATCGATTTCGGAAATTTAATTTTGATCATAATTTTTATATTTTTAATTTTCAGAGCTTGTTTTTAATCCAAATATAACATATTTATATGTTTTTGGAATCAGAAAATGATGTAGAATAAGATGAACGTAACTTTGGATCGTTTTATATAAAAACAAAAATTATTACAATTTTTAGATTTTTAATGACCAAAGTCATTAATCAATTTTTAAGCCACCAAGCTGAAATGCAATATCGAAGTCCGGCCTTTGTCGAAAATTGCTTTACAAAAATTTCAATCAATTTGATGGAAAAATGAGGGTGTGACAGTGTTGCCACAACTTTTACAAAAAGCCGGATATGACGTCATCAAAAGTATTTATCGAAAAAAAAGAAAAAAACATCCGGGGATATCATTCCCAGGAACTCTCATGTCAAATTTCATAAAGATCGGTCCAGTAATTTGGTCTGAATCGCTCTACACACACACACACGCACAGACAGACAGACACACACACATACACCACGACCCTCGTCTCGATTCCCCCTCTATGTTAAAACATTTAGTCAAAACTTGACTAAATGTAAAAAAGAATAAAAGAAACACACATTGACAGAATGAAAAGGACGTGCGCTTTTTTCTTTAGATTTCACATTCGTTTCTTACAATCTGATTGAACTCAAGGATTCTCTGTCTGAAACATGCCTTGGTCGGTAAACATAATGATGTGTCATAACCGTGTCAATGCACGTTTTCCAAACTTATCTATCCTGGGAGGATCATGACATATTAAGAGCGTTTTGCAATGACAGTTCATTTAAAATATACAATCCTTTCAACTCCGCCCCACACATACACACACACATACATATATACACACACATTTCGCACGCACACACACACACACACACACACACACACACACACACACACACACACACACGCACCCACGAAAGCACGCATACGCGCACACAAACACACACACATACACACACACACACACACACACACACACCTGCTAACGACCCCCCACCATACCCCCCCCCCCCCCCCCCCCATCAACGCCTTCTAAAAATCGTATCGAGGCTCACTCAGCCCGCTTGCTGAAGAAGGGCACTACAGTAAACCCCCCCCCCCCCTCCTCTCCCACCTCCCGATTAAGCCCCTGTACAACAAAAGTGATCAAATCCGGTCTTTAAAAGTCGCGAGGGGTCCTGAGTTGAAGGTAAAGTAAGAGAAGTCGGGAATTTTTATTTTTGAAAAAGCAATATCTTAAAAAGGGTCGATGTCCTTAACTGGAGGGGGGGAGGGTTTCTGTGTACTTCGGAAGAATGAGAAGCTCTGAATGCCTCCACCCCCCCCCCCCTCCCAAACCCAATTCCTTCACACTTTTGGCACCCAACCTCCTAACCCGACTTAGCTCCGACTTACCTTCCCCATTTAAACTAAATATGCTGAGTCTTCAGAATGCATTCGTCGGTGTGGGCGTTTTTCAACGTTGATAAACTAAATATTTACCTCCCATGCGTGTCAAGAAAAGAAACTCTGGGTTTGTACGCTTCCGCTTCTTAGAGATATAATATATAGCAACTTAATGTATGTAGAGCCTACTTATTTAGCCCAAAGTTCAGGGTCACACGCCTGTGTGGATTTTTTTTAAACCATTGAAATAAGTAACTGTACCTACCCAGGGTGCTGCGTCACAAAGGGAGCGTGAGGTCTACCTGCCGGGCGGCGCCTCTGGGCTTCTTTTTACATTTAGTCAAGTTTTGACTAAATGTTTTAACATAGAGTGGTGTATGTGTGTGTGTGTGTGTGTGTGTGTATAAAGTGATTCCGAGAAAACTACTGGACCGATCTTCATGAAACTTTACATGAGAGTTCCTGAGTATAATATCCCCAAACGTTTTTTTCTTTTTTTTGATAAATGTCTTTGATGACGTCATATCCGGGTTTTTTGGGAAAGTTGAGGCAGCACTGTCACGCTCTCATTTTTCAACCAAATTGGTTGAAAGTTTGGTCAAGTAATCTTCGACGAAGCCCGGACTTTGGTATTGCATTTCAGCTTGGGGGCCTAAACATTAATTAATGAGTTTGCTCATTAAAGTTGTCATTAAAATCGATTTTCCGCAAACAGATTTAAAATGCATTGCATTGTATTCCTCATCTTCTCCTGAATTCAAAAATATATAGATATGTCATGTTTACTCTAAACATGTACTTAAAATGAAAGAAAATAGGTTCAATAAGTATTACGGGTGCTTCGCGGCGGCGAGCGTGACCCGTCTTGTTCTTAGGTATGGTTAGCCGAGATTATCTGAATGTAGTCTCGGCGATGATTGGTTGTGGTGTTGATCTTGACTAAATGTTTTTATATCGCTTCACGCGACTTGTTCTTTCATGCACTGGACGCAAGTACGCACGCACAAACACACACACGCATGCACACACACACACACACACACACACACACACACACACACACACTGACACGCACACACACACACACACACACACACTCACAAACACGTACACATACACATATATCAGTATATATATATATATATATATATATATATATATTTATATATATATATAAATCTTAAGGCCTACTTAGGTCGATCAAATGTCGCCCTAAAGCCCCCATTGTACAACACGTTCGAGTTAGGGCGACCGAAAATCGGCTGCCCAAAGGTTTGGCGCCTTTTCTCCAATTCCATTGGCGGGACTGACTTCTTCATCTTTTCGATCGCCGATCACACTTGGAGTCCAGATCTTGAGATATAATTAGTGGTCCTCTGCAGCGCAGCCACTGGCCCGTACAGCTTGTTGTGCAGGGACTCCGGCAATGGCCAGATTTCCTCTCTCAGCACCTGGTGGTTCCTGCAGTCTCGTAGGATGTGGGCCGTGTCCTGCTCTGCTTCTCCACAAGAACACATGGGGGAGGGCACAACATGCAGCTTCCCGTGGAGATGCTGGTTAAGTCTGTTGTGTCCCGTTCTCAGGCGGAAGATGACCACCTGCTGTGGTCTGGATAGCAGGTGGTAGCTGTCCTGTGGCTGGGGCGTCCTGTGCAGAGACTTAATGATGGTCTTCATCTCTGTCAGACTCACAGGGTTGTTCTCTTGCTCATCTTCTGCACCCAGCTTTGCTATCCTGTCCGCCTCTTCGTTTCCTTGTACACCACAGTGGGAGGGGATCCATTGCAGTACTGTCCTCAGGCTCTTGATGTTGTGTAGAGCGTGTTCCAGCTGAGGCAGTTTGCTACTGGCCGGGACTGACAACATCGACCCCATGCGCTATCGAGAAGACAGTGCCCAAAGTATCTTGCTTGTAAATCGCATTAAGTTGGGATTTACCGTTTGAGAACAAAATTGACTAAGTTATTTTGAGACTTAGGTCGACCTTTGCAGAAAGGGATCTTTAGGCAATCACGATACTCGTACAAATATTTGTTTAACTGAGTGTAAACATATTATCATCATTAAGGCGACAATGTAAAACACCTATATCTTAATCTTGATTGACTTTCACAGTCAATTCTCTCTCTTTCTCTCTCTCTCTCTCTCTCACACACACACACACACACACACACACACACACACCAAACACACACACACACACACACACACACACACAAGCACTAACACACACACACAAGCACTAACACACACACACAAACACAAACACACACACACACACACACACACACACACACACACACACACACATCACACACACGGCACACACACAAAAAAACGTTCTCTCGGGCCCAGATCCTGACATCTCCAGTCCTAATCCACACACATACCCTCTGATACACTCGCTGAAGCTCGCATTTTTTTATGATCCGCTAACTTCAACCATCAATGTTAATATACATTAAGACTCGGCACGTAACCTCTATATCTTCCCTTACCTAATGTTGGAATGAACCTGAGAAAGAGTGCACAACCACAGGCACTAACATGGTTGTTGTGACTGAGAATGCCGGATCAGTAATAGTACATGTAGTATTACTAGTGGGTAGGAGATCTCACACATACTCCCTCACTCCCCACCCGCACTGACATTCTTTTGGGGCCTTTTGATGCGCTCCTGTACAGTGGAACCCCCCTTGTACACTACATTGGGGTGTGCACGTTAAAGATCCCACGATTGACAAAAGGGTCTTTCCTGGCAAAATTGTTTAGGCTTAAGATAACATGTCTGTGTCTTTCGCTTAAGATAAAAATGTCCACCAAATACCCGTGTGACTTGGAATAATAGGCCCTTGAAAGGTAAATATGCGCCGAAATGGCAGCGATCTACTGGCCCAAAAAAAGTCCATCTCACACGGCATTCTGTAAAGGGCCTAGAGCCATATGGTTAGGCACTTAAAAATATCCAGTTATTATTATTATTATCAAGACCTCCATCAATCTGAAAAAATCGGGTCTTAAAAAGGAGGGAGTTTTAAAATGAGGGTCATTTTACAGAGTTTATTAACAGTTTGAAAAAAACAAGGTCTTAAAAAGTAGGGAGACTTAAATTGGGGGGTCTTAAAAGGGGGGTTCCACTGTAGTGGCAACAGGGAGGATGCAGTGATCCGTGTGTCTCTATTACATTTTTGCAAAAGATCTAATACAGGCATTTGAAAGGAATGTTTTTCATGTCTTTAGAATCAGAAGCAAAGACTTCGCAAGAGGAGTGGGTGTAGGGTTTTTCTGACACTTGACCCAAAAATCGACCGTGTCTTAGTTGGGTGTTGCATTAGTGAACTTAAAGAAAAATAGGCTGTTCCACTGGAAGAGAGTACACTGGCAAAATCAGATTTCCAATTTCTTCTTCTTCAGCGTTCGTGGGTTGAAACTCCCACGTACACTCGTGTTTTTTGCACGAGTGGAATTTTACGTGTATGACCGTTTTTTTACCCCGCCATTTAGGCAGCCATGTCCCCGTTCTTAACCTTAGAACAGTCATCCAGTAAAAGTTTCCATAAAAAGTACGATACTTTTCCACATGTCAGCTCTCTGGCGGAAAGTGTCCGCGGAACCTTCACTTTAAAAAACCCATCCCCCACCCTCGTGCCCGATTCAAGACTCACATCTCCCACCCCCGTGCCCGATTCAAGACTCACATCCCCCACCCCCGTGCCCGATTCAAGACTCACATCCCCCACACCCGTGCCCGATTCAAGACTCACATCCCCCACCCCCGTGCCCGATTCAAGACTCACATCCCCCACCCCCGTGCCCGATTCAAGACTCGCATCCCCCACCCCCGTGCCCGATTCAAGACTCACATCCCCCACCCTCGTGCCCGATTCAAGAATCACATCCCCCACACCCGTGCCCGATTCAAGACTCGCATCCCCCACCCCCGTGCCCGATTCAAGACTCACATCCCCCACCCCCGTGCCCGATTCAAGACTCACATCCCCCACCCCCGTGCCCGATTCAAGACTCACATCCCCCTTTTAAGACCTTGCTTTTTCAGATTGTCTTTACATATTATCTGTTAATTTACCTCCATATTTAAGACTCCTTCCTTTTTAAGATATGGGTTTCGAACATCATTTGGAAGTTTTAACAAGTCGCGTAAGGCGAAATTACAACATTTAGTCAAGCTGTCGAACTAACAGAATGAAACTGAACTCACTGCATTTTTACAGCAAGAGCGTATACGCGTAGCATCGTCAGTCCACCGCTCGATGCACAGGCAGTGAAATTGACAAGAAGAGCGGGGTAGTAGTTGCGCTGAGAAGGATAGCACGCTTTTCTTTATCTCTATTCTTTTTAACTTTCTGAGCGTGTTTTTAATCCAAACATATCACATCTATATGTTTTTGGAATCAGGAACCCACAAGGAATAAGATAAAATTGTTTTTAAATCGATTTCGGAAATTTAATTTTAATAATAATTTTTATATTTTTAATTTTCAGAGCTTGTTTTTAATTCGAATATAACATTATTATATGTTTTTGGAATCAGAAAATGATGAAGAATAAGATAAACGTAAATTTGGATCGTTTTAATTTTTTTATATTTTTTTTTACAATTTTCAGATTTTTAATGACCAAAGTCATTAATTAATTTTTAAGCCACCAAGCTGAAATGCAATACCGAAGTCCGGCCTTCGTCGAAGATTGCTGGGCCAAAATTTCAATCAATTTGATTGAAAAATGAGGGTGTGACAGTGCCGCCTCAACTTTTACAAAAAGCCGGATATGACGTCATCAAAGGTATTTATCGAAAAAAAGAAAACAATCTCCGGGGATATTATTCCCAGGAACTCTCATGTCAAATTTCATAAAGATCGGTCCAGTAGTTTGGTCTGAATTGCTCTACTCACACACACACACACACACACACACACACAAACACACACACACACACACGCACACACACACACACACACACATACACCACAACCCTCGTCTCGATTCCCCCCTCTACGTTAAAACATTTAGTCAAAACTTGACTAAATGTAAAAAGCGGGGTCCACCGTCCTAAAAAATGTTGTCAAACAAAATAAACTTGGCCAAGACATTATTGCGACAAATTTCGCACCCAAATTAAAGCACTAATTCCCGTGTCATTTCATTCAAACTTGCTATGCCAGTTAAAGACGTTCTCTTGAATTGCAGGATCACCTTTCGAATTAAAGATTTCTTTTACAGCGATCACGTGACCGCCGCTCAAAAAAGGGTACCCTCAAGATCGACCGGACTAAAAACAGAACGGATCAATAAAACAAGTCGCGTAAGGCGAAAATACAATATTTAGTCAAGTAGCTGTCGAACTCACAGAATGAAACTGAACGCAATGCAACGCAGCAAGACCGTAGCATCGTCAGTCCACCGCGCACGGCAAAGGCAGTGAAATTGACAAGAAGAGCGGGGTAGTACTTGCGCTAAGAAGGATAGCACGCTTTTCTGTACCTCTCTTCGTTTTAACTTTCTGAGCGTGTTTTTAATCCAAACATATCATATGTATATGTTTTTGGAATCAGGAACCGACAAGGAATAAGATGAAAGTGTTTTTAAATTGATTTCGAAAAAATAATTTTGATAATAATTTTTATATATTTAATTTTCAGAGCTTGTTTTTAATCCGAATATAACATATTTATATGTTTTTGGAATCAGCAAATGATGGAGAATAAGATAAACGTAAATTTGGATCGTTTTATAAATTTTTATTTTTTTTTACAATTTTCAGATTTTTAATGACCAAAGTCATTAATAAATTTTTAAGCCACCAAGCTGAAATGCAATACCGAACCCCGGGCTTCGTCGAAGATTACTTGACCAAAATTTCAACCAATTTGGTTGAAAAATGAGGGCGTGACAGTGCCGCCTCAACTTTCACGAAAAGCCGGATATGACGTCATCAAAGACATTTATCAAAAAAATGAAAAAAACGTTCGGGGATTTCATACCCAGGAACTCTCATGTCAAATTTCATAAAGATCGGTCCAGTAGTTTAGTCTGAATCGCTCTACACACACACACACACACACACACAGACACACAGACACACAGACACACGCACATACACCACGACCCTCGTTTCGATTCCCCCTCGATGTTAAAATATTTAGTCAAAACTTGACTAAATATAAAAACGAAAAATCACAACAGGCAAAACTTTGCAACTTTTACGTACGAGAATAAAGTCAAATCAATGATCTACCCAGAACATGTTTTTTTTGGTTTAGCCAGCTTGTGTATTTCGTGTGCTATGCTATTTCTACTGATGCAGGTGTCGATTGCATGAACGGTCAAAAACGGGATTTTCCCCCTCAATTTTGAGGGGTATCATGACAAAAAGCGCTGTATTTTAAGCAATGACTTGATGGATTGCTTTGAAACTGTCAGAGTATTTTGCCTCTCACACACACACGCGCGCACACACACAAACACACACACACACACACACAGCACACTGACACACACACACGCACACACACACACGCACACACAAACACACGTCACACACACACGTCACACACACTCACACACACACACACACACACACACACACACACACACACACACACACACGCACACGCACCCACACACGCACACACACGTCACACACACACGTCACACACACACTCACACACACACATGCACACACACACACACACACACACACACACACACACTCATCTCCCACCTCACTTCCCTCCCTCCCCGACCTATTTGACCTTTTCGCCTTTTTTAGCCGCCTTTATGTAATAAAGCGGCTATTAGATTTCACTCTGTCTGGTTGTCTGTTTTTGTTTGTTTGTCCCCCGGTGTCACGTGAACTGAAACCTCTGCTGAACAATCCTTTTCATTGCGGTCAATGCGCATGCGCCAATCTTGGACTTAAAAAATGCGACCCTTTGACCGAACGAACCGCGCATGGGTTAGGGTTCGGGTTAGGGTTAGGATTAGGGTTAGGATTAGGGTTAGGGTAAGGGTTAGGGTTAGGGTTAGGTTGTTCCATACCTGTCAAGTCTTACGGTTTTCGCGTAATTCTTACGGAATTTTGATGTTTTTCAAGTCGTACGGCGTAAGCCGAAGATCTTACGATTTTTACAAAACAATTTGGTCAAATAAAAAAAGATCGCAAAGGTTCGTCCGAGAACAAAGTAAGAGCTACAAAATCTCGCGGTAACTGATCCGGCGGAAGTACAAGGCAACGCGCATGTCATCTTGAACACGCGGCCAGTACAACTGGCCTTGACACGGAACGATTCAAGGGGGGCAATCTCAAGTCATCTGAAAGAGGGAAATCCAAACGCAATCCGCCTTGTTCGATTTTATGGGCTTGGACGATAGAGAAAAATAAGAAAAGCAAAAGCTGGAGTCCAGTCTGGACGAAACTGCTATCAAGAACGCAGAATTGATTTTTTCTGAGTTTTTTTTTTAGCCATAAGCGCCATGTTTATCGGAGCAGGAAACTCTTCCAGAGTGAGGCCCCTTTGTTGGTTTCACTGCGGTGAACAGCAGTTATGAGAAATTCGAAATGAGAAATGGTGCTTACGGCTAAAATAAAAAAAACTCAGAAAAAATCAATTCTGCGTTCTTGATAGCAGTTTCGTCCACACTGGACTCCAGCTTTTGCTTTTCTTATTTTTCTCTATCGTCCAAGCCCATAAAATCGAACAAGGCGGATTGCGTTTGGATTTCCCTCTTTCAGATGACTTGAGATTGCCCCCCTTGAATCGTTCCGTGTCAAGGCCAGTTGTACTGGCCGCGTGTTCAAGATGCGCGCATGTGCACACCGTCAGCGCGATCTGACCGAGTACTGTGCGACCACGCTTGACCACACGCGACCTCAAATTAAAGCAGTTACATGTACTATTGTTGTTGTTCTCGGTATCTTCAAGGTATTTTCTCACGTTGTGCGAAGTTTTAAGCCATAGAAATGAAACTAAGGGAGTTGTGATGCATTTTCGAAGAGCTCGCGATCGAGAGCGAAAGGAGCCGGATTTTTGTCACGTCCAATCATGTCGGACTTGTTTTTAGAACACGCGCGACCTCAAACTAAAGCATTTACATGTCATATTTTTGTTGTTCTAGTATCTACACAGTATTTTCTCATGTTGTACCAAGTGTGAAGCCATATAAATAAAAATAAGGGCGTTGTGATGCATTTTTGAAGAGGTAGAGAGCGAAAATTAGCACCGAATGTTTGTCACAACCGATCACAATTATATACGACTTGTTTTTAGAATATGCGCGACCTCAAACGAAAGCATTTACATGTCATATTTTTGTTGATCTGGTATTTGTCCTTGATTGTTGAGACACACATGAGTTTCTGGCTTGTAGCTTGTGTGTTTTACATGTTCTGTTTGGCTAAAATGTTCTCTTTTGCACATTGTGGTGGGGGTTTCCATTCATGATTGAATCACTGTGCTCAATGAATGAATGTTGTTAAAACACACTTGTCTTGTGCCTTTACTATCATGTGGTGTTTTTGTGCATTCTGGTAACATTTTTGTGAGGGGTGTAAATGTGTGACTGCCAGGTTGGACGTGTGCCGTCTTTGTACAATTTGGGTGATTCTCGGTACAATTTACATTTAAACATGCTTTGCATTTCAAAATTACATAAAACAGTGCAGTTCAGTGATGAAAAAGTTTGTTTTTTGATTATGTGTAAAAATAAGGCTGATTTCTTGTTGTTGTGCGTGTATGTGTGCATGTATTTAGTTCTTGTGGTGATTAATCTAACGACTTCTGCAGTTTTGCACGTTGTCTTATGCTTTTTGGTGCAAACTTATGGTTTTGTGAGCAAAATCTTATGGTGAGAGTCCACAAGAGCTTGACAGGTATGTTGTTCACGACCTGTTCATGTACTGAATCTCCCCGTGCTAGCGCATGCGCATTGACTGCAATGAGAAGGATTGTTCAGGCAGAGTTTTCAGTTCGTGACACCGGCACTAGGGTTTAGACGTGTATCTCTGGTACTCTGTTTTTCTCCCCCCGTGAATTGACTGGTCATTGACGATATCCGTGTGTACACTATACTTATTGATATGCCGAACCTGCATTGAGCCCAGGCAAGCTTACCCCCATGGTTTCCATTTTCCCGATCGAGCCGTTTGTTTGACGTGTCGCAAATCGACCGTAACGGCAACGTTGCTAATGACACCATGACTTGTTTGTTTTGCAACAGTGACTTCACTCTAAACTGAAGTTTCCACTTTTTAAAACGCTTTTTGTTTTCTCTTTTGAACATACTTAGAGTGTTCAGATAGCAAACGTTGCTCATGGTGAACACATTGTGAACACTTTAAGTGTTAGTTTGAACACACTTCTACATAATTATTGTGAACAGAGAAAGTGTATACCAGCATATTTCTTGAAATAGTCACAAGTTGCCACTGCAGTTTGCATTGCATACTACATTTGGTATGATTATTTCACTAAATTTGATTCAAATTCCGAATGTACGCTTTTGTAAGGTTTCGATAACGAAGATTGACACGCGCACGCACGCACGCACACACGCACGCTTGCACGCACACATGCACACACACATACACACACACACACACACACACACACACACACGCATGCACACAATCTCACCGACGATCACTCACGACAACACACACACAAACTACCACACACACACACGCACACACACAAACACATACGCACACACACAAACACACACACAAACACACATACACACACACAAACACACACAAACACACTTACACACACACACACACACACAACACACACACACACACAAACACACACACACGCCCCCACACACACACACACGAACATTATCGCCTTGAGGTTTTCTCAAGCGAAACGAGCTAAGAGTATTGGTGGCAGGTCATGCTACGGTCGGGTGACTATGACGAAGCAAAGTTCGATCGACCAAACAAAATACAGGCAGATCAGGAAACCTTGACTACTCTCTGCAGGGGCGGATCTAGGGAGGAGGGGGGGGGGGGGTCAAGGGGTTCCGGACCCCCCCCCCCCCCCAACTCCGAAATAGAAAGTGTTTAAATTGGAATAGATTTACACCAGTGATTAACCTTGTTATCATCCAGGACCACGGTCACAATTTGGAGGACAAAAACCTCCATTACCCCTTGATCCACCCATGCTCTGTAACGTATATAAACTTCCCTGTGTGATAATGAAAATAAATGTCCTGTCTGCACTTGTTTTTTAGAGGGGTCTGTTAACATTGTTAACATTTCTTTCGGAAGGACTGTTTTGTATGTGTGTGTGTGTGTGTGTGTGTGTGTGTGTGTGTGTGTGTTAGTTTTCTAAGTGCATGTTTCTTTTGCTTCGATTTGCGAAGAAAAATTGGGGAGCTATTATGTGGCCTTGACGTTTTTCCAAGCAAAATGGGCTGTGACCGAGTATTTTGCGGCTTTGGCAATGCAAGTGCAAATGACGGTGCAACTTTTGATATTTCTGCTGCGTCATTGTGTCACAATCATTGTGTCACATTGTTGAGCAAGATCGCTGGATTAAGTACATTTGTTTGTTTGTTTGCTTAACGCCCAGCCGACCACGAAGAGCCATATCAGGGCGGTGCTGCTTTGACATATAACGTGCGCCACACACTAGAGAGAAGTCGCAGATTAAGTACATGGGAACATAGTAATAAGCATTATAGCTAAACGCTTTTTTTCTTCTTCCCTTTTACATTCAGTCAATGACTGAATGATTTAACGAGGCCGGAGGGTGAGGCCGGTTTGTCTCCCTAGGTGTGTGCGTGTGTGCGTGTGTGTGTGTGTGTGTGTGTGTGTGTGTGTGTGTGTGCGTGAGTATGTGTGTGTGTGTGTGTGTTTGTGTGTGTGTGTGGGGGGGGGGTGAGTGTTTGGAAAGCATATCTCTCAAAAACTACCTAACGGATGTTTATGAAAATTGCTGTGCACATTTTTGAGGGCATTTGCTTGTGCAGTTTTTACCGATGGTTGATAGGGCTTTTTGAAGACGTCATATTTGCCCGTTTGCAAAAGTTGACGCGGCTTAGTCACGGCCACATATTAACATGAATTTGAATCACAAAAGTGATACATGTATCTTTGTTTGCTTTATCCGAAAATATATAGTTATGTTGTGTTTGATTAATAAAGGTGCTTTAAACGTCCAGAAAAGCGTTAAATAGCCACTCTTTATTCTTGGGACAAAGCAGATGAAACTAACTGTCGTCTTTTCCATATCATTTTCTGATTCCACAAATATATAGTTTTTATGTGTTTGACGTTGAAATTATGCACAACATGTAGAAGTGCGTTGAATAAATATTATGCTTTGTACCTTTGACTTCTGCATGCTCTGTTCAGCCGACACTGGAAATCACAATGGACGTCGTATTGAAGGACGAGAGATCAAGGCGTCATCTTTTTATTTCCAAATTATCTTCAAGTCTCTCTGTCTGTCTGCCTGTCTGTTTGTCTGTTTGTCTGTCTGTCTGTCTGTCTGTCTCTCTCTCTTTTTCACTCTCTCTCTCTCTCTCTCTCTCTCTCTCTCTCTCTCTCTCTCTCTCTCTCTCTCTCTCTCTCTCTCTCTCTCTCTCTCTCTCTCTCTCTCCCCTTGTTGAATAATGAAGGTAAGAAAGAACTGGGCGTATGTCCGTGCATTCGATTGACTGAATGGTTAATCCCGCCTCAGCGTTCTTGTTTGTGTAAACCGATTGATTGATTGATTGATTGTAAACGCCAAACGGTTCCAAAACATAGTCTTGATTCAATAACATCATTACCAGTTCAACCTGTCCCTAGATAAACGACTTGGATCTTGAACTGGGGACGTCAATCATACCTGCATAAAGATAGGTAAATTTGTGTGGGAGACATAGAGAGAGAAAAAAGATTGAGGAGAGGGGGGAGAGAGTGAGGGGGAGCCAAAGAGAGAGAGAGAGAACGGGGAGAAAGAGGGAGGGGGGGGGGGCAGAGACTGCGATAAATAGAGACATGAAGACAACGACACTCAGTGGAACGAGAGAAGGCTTAATGTCAGTCTTACAGGCTAAATATTTCGCCTCTTAAGGACATGATATGGGTTATATGATAATTCGAGTTTTTACGCCCTTCACGGCTTTTGATGAGATGCTCAAGTGTATGCGTGTTTAGGTGGTATTAGCAATCTGCACTTATGGCAGAATGACCGAGGTCTGTTACGTGCCATTGTGGTGACACGGGGGTGGGATATGGCTTCCGTCTCTGGGTCTTCACATAAAGTTGACCCGTGTCCGTCCCGGCCCGAATTCGAACCGATCACAAGTCCAGTGCTCTACCAACTGAGCTACCGGGCCCCCAAACAACGACACTGATAGGCCCTACATGTTTTATTGTGAAGTTCAACGACCAATAACAGAGAGAGCGGCAGACACACAGACACACAGACACACAGACAGAAAAACAGACACACAGACAGATAATTAAAGACGGATGAACAGACAGATGTACAGAGTGTGTATGTGTGTGCGTACTGTGTGTGTGTGTGTGTGTGTGTGTGTTTGTGTGTGTGTGTGTGTGTGCGTGTGTGTGCGTGTGTGTTTGTGAGTGTGTGTGTGTGTTTGTGTGCGTGTGTGTGTGTATGTGTGTGTGTGTGCGTGTGTGTGCGTGCGTGTGTGTGTGTGTGTGTGCGTGTGTGCGTGTATGTGTGTACGTGTGCGTATGTGTGTGTGCGTGTGTATATATATGTGTGTGTGTGTGTGTGTGTGTTCATTTTGCAGATTGACACAAGTGTCTGTTAAGAAATTAATTTATTACACACACAAAATCCGATTCTTCCCGGGAAACACCTAGGATGTGAATTGTTGGTATGTGTCCAACTGGAGGGGGTGGTCTTATCCCGTGTGAAAGCCTGGCAGATCTGAGATTGTGGGGCGAATTGTGTACAGCAGAAAGACTACCTCATGATAACTAGTTCATAGCCGTGCACAACGCTGAATGAGATAACACAATTTGTGTTCAGATGAAGTCAATTCCCCATTTACATAATCGTCAACATAACATAGAATACAGAATACAGAATACAGAATACAGTATTTATTGAGCCAAGTGACATTAAAAAACATTTAAAGCACAAGGAATTTCGCGTAGTGTTGGTAAAATCACGCACACACACACACCCACACACACACTGACACACACACACACACGCCCACACATACACTGACATACACACCAACACAAACACGCCCACACTACAGCAGTCACGATCACACCATCACACGCAGGGCAGACATGAGGTAAAACAAATGACAATCATCTATTAAAAGAAAATGTACAAAGAGTGGTCTAAGATGCTTGTGGAAGGGTCTACACAGAATACAATTTTATAATCTAATGCATAGTTAGAACTAGCCCATCCCCTCCACCCACCCACTCATGAATAACTAAAATAATGCAGCTAAAGAAAATGTTGAACATTTGGAAATCAGGAATCACACATCAAAGTCCCACTCAACCCCCCCCCCCCCCCCCCTCCCCGTGTTTACCCAAGCCGTCACGTTTGGCTCTGTATCTTGCATTTATATCAGCCGTTGCCTTCCTTGTCTCATGATCGAGTAGTTGATAACTTACATTCTTAACCCTGTTCATCTACGTAGAGCGTAGGAATCTTACAAGCTGTGAATATATTAAAGCAGAATCTCAAACGTAGAATCTAAGGATTTTGGACACACATCGAGATGAGGTCATGGGGTGTGTATGTTTGAATTTGTATGTGTTTATAAGTGTATACATTTGTGTGTGCTCGTGTGTGTGTGTGTGTGTGTGTGTGTGTGTGTTTGTGTATGTGTGTGCGTGTGTGTGTTTGTGTGTGGGTGTGTGTGTTTGTGTGTATATGTGTGTGTGTGTATATGTGTGTGTGTGCGTGTGTGAGTTTCTCTCTTTTAGACAAATAGATTGACGCAGTATTGTGAAACTTTTTTGGTGAACTTGTGGGGTTTTTTTGGCTTTCAAAGAAATTAAAAGTCGCGTGAAATTACCTCCCCTGATCTCAGATCTCGTGAGTGAAGGACTGAATGTCAATTGACCAGCGTGACGTAATGGTCAAGGCTGGCTATAACAAAACTCGGTGAACCCAGGTTTGTCTGAAGGGGCTGTCCGACACCTGCCCAAGGACAGGGTAAGAAGAAGTCTGAATTTTGGACTCTACGTGATGTTGTTTTTTAAATCAAGTCAAATTTAGACTAGATGTTTTAACAAAGACTGGGAATCGAGACGAGGGGAGTGGTGCATATGAGTGTGTGTCCGTGCGTACGTGTGTGTGTGTGCGTGCGTGTGTGTGTGTGTGGTGTGTGTGTGTGTGTATGTGTGTATGTGTTTGTGTGTGTGTGTGCGCGCGCGCGCGTGTGTGTGTGTGTGTGTGTGTGTGTAGAGCGATTCCGAGAAAACAACTGGACCGATCTGCATAAAACTTGTTTGTTGTTGTTGTTTGTTTTTTGCAGTAGTTCCCCCAGGCATTACTTTTTTTCAGCCCCATTGCAAGTTTGTAAAATATTAAAATATAGAAATGACATATGCTGACAACTTACCGCCCATAACGGTATTTATTTGGTCCGTGTCTTTAGCAAGTGCGTGCTCAATCACAGTGAAATCTTCGGTTATTCCCGGGTGAGCAAATGTGGAACTACAGAGCTACATTTACGTGAAAAGACACCCTTGGAAGCAGCCTAAAGTGACCGTACATTGCAGGTAGCTTGTCATGACAGATATAAAGGACTTTGGTAGAGATAATAGACTGTGGGACATAAGAAGGTGTCCTTTCATTGGAGGTACCCTCTCATCCGAGGGGCCTCACATCGCAGGTTCCAATGTATTGTCTTTCGACGATGGGCCACACGAACACAGTGTGCGGCAATGACAATGACACCAGAAGATTTAAAGGCACAGTAAGCCTCCCGTAAACCAGCACAGTTACGGTCAGGCTTTTACACACAGTACAAACACCCTTTCATTTAAACACTCACCGATTGAGAACATCCTAGGTGCCCTCCGTAAAGAGCGAACAATTTTCAAAGAATTTATTTTTGCGTGGTTTATCTTACCCCTGAGCCATTGTGAACCCGTGTGATCCAGTTTCCCTTTTTCACAATGTAGTCGTCAGTTAGTCATTTGAATGCGACTCGATGTAAGCTTATCTACAATAGCACGTTTTTATGCACGAAACAAACGGCTGTGGTCCACAAGCGATGGCTTTTGACTGTTGAGAGGAACGGCGATATGCATAAACCGTCGTCTGCTACGACCCTTGCGTGACCCTGCTTCCGGGCTTTTCTTTTTTCAAACTTTCACAACTTCGAATTGTACTGATCTTGTCTTGATGAAAAAAGAATTCTTTTATGATTAAAGAATGTTTGTGTAACAAGCTGTCAATTTATTATTTAGATTTTAAAAGTTAGGTCTAGCGCAAAAACGCACCACGGTCCAAGAACATTTTGATAATCATCGATCCACGGCTATCGCCAGTTTACATCGATAGAATGAGACCCGAAGGGAAGTAACTCATTTTTGACCTGAGTTCAGGATGGGTCCAAAAAGTTTCGAGACAATCTGCAAAATTAATTCTTTAAAAATTGCTCGCTCTTTACGTAGGGCACCTAGGATGTTCCCGTTTCTTTCTTTTTTTATTTGGTGTTTAACGTCGTTTTCAACCACGAAGGTTATATCGCGACGGGGAAAGGGGGGAGATGGGATAGAGCCACTTGTCAATTGTTTCTTGTTCACAAAAGCACTAATCAAAAAATTGCTCCAGGGGCTTGCAACGTAGTACAATATATTACCTTACTTTGGTGAGCGTTCAAATGGAAGGGTGTTTGTACTGTGTGTAAAAGCCTGACAGTATCTGTGATGGTTTACGGGAGGCTTACTGTCCGGGCGTGATTTCCGGTATTGAATATTCATAACAGCCGTCCAGCACCAAAACGAGGCGCCATTGTTGTAGAGGAACAAGTCCACGAAAATAAATTCTTTGAAAATTTCTCACGCTCGACAGAAAGCAGCCAGGATGTTCCCGTTCGGTGAGCGTTCAAATGGAAGTATGCTTGTACTGTATGTAGACGCTCGGGGAGCTCTGTGATGGTTTACGGGAGGCTTACTGTGCCTTTAAGGACGGTATTGCTTTTGAACGGTTGGAGAAAAGAGCAGCAAAACAGTTGTACAATTCACTATTTGCATTAAAGGAAAAGTCCAAGGTTTTGAAGTAGCTCCAAAAACTTGAAAATCGAATGCCAAATGTTACAAACATCTCGAGAAAAATATTTTAAAAATTCAAAAAAATTTGTTGTTGTTGTAGTTGAAGATTTATTTGTGCGGGGCTTACCAAGACAAGCCAGCTGGGGTCAAGGTGTGATCACGTGGTTTTTGGTTCACTGTGACGTCAGGTTCGCTGTGACGTCACAAGTTTTTGTGTTGATTCTACCAGCGTGATTTCCATACAGAAAAGTCACCACTGTATGCCCGAAAAGAATGTCTCGGTGGAGTGCAGCCGCAATCTGCAACAACTCCTCAGTGTCCCCAAGCTTTACCTAGCACATGTGCCCTCATAACAATCCGAGTCTCTTGTGGAAATGGAAGAGGTTTGTGCAGCACACACGTGCAGATTTCAAAGTGTCGGGCACTTTCTGGACACAGATTTCGCCATTTTTCTGCAGCACAAGTTGGTGTTTCATCTGAAATTAATTATGTGGCCACTGGCAGTGTTTTTCCTTCATACAAGTACGTCCGGACACGGCAGTATTGCGCGAGGCTGGTACAGTCGACGAGCCATCGAAACTCCGTGGTGACGAACAGCGGACAATCTCACCAGAAGGAATGCGTTGAAGGCACATGCTTTTATATTCATGCATATGTTCTGCGCGAACTTAGAATCCGGTTTCATTCTAGAATGGACCGGGTCCAGGTTGGAATTCTAACCCTGCGCAAGTACAGGGGTGCCATTCTAGAATGAAACCCTTGTTGCTGGTCCATTCTAGAATCGGCCGTGCGCAAGGTTGGAATTTGGGTCCAAGTTGGAATAGTCATTTCAGTTAGACTATCACACAGCCAAAGCCACAAATGTAGATTTTCTGTTTGTTTTTGTTTTTTGTGTGTTTGGTTGGGTTTTTTCGGGTTTTTTACACTTTACTCAAAGACATCGTGAATTGGGATTGTGATGTTCTGAAAGTGATTACGATTTTGAGAGACACTCAGCACTGATCGCTACGAACGGAAATTTCCGGACTGACAGTGTTTTGCCGATCTCGCTTGTAACTTTTAATCTTATTCATATACATGAAGTTGGTCTTCTGAATTGTGAAGATATAATGTCAACTTTTTTTAAAACCTGTGACAACAGCTCTATAACTCACTCTGTCCTTCTGTTGGTCTGTCTGTCGGTGAGTCGGTCTGACCGTCTGTCTGTCTGTCTGTCAAAAAAATTGTCAAAAAACCGGACATTTCCGAGAGGGAGACAGCGCTGACATTGCAAGCGGCCGCAACCGGCTCTCATCACAAAAACAACTGCCCTGCAAACATTACCGCCCTGGTAGTCCCCCTTGCTATGGTCTGCCTTTGTTTATTGCGTACTCAGGAGTGTCAACTTTCTTGACATGACATGACATCGCAAGATCGCCAAAGGATTTTTTCAGGGGTAGACAAATCAGCCCCATTTTATCAAAGGGAAGGTGCAAGTGGAGATAATTCAAGGGAAGACAACTCTGTCTTACCTACAAACATTACGGCCCCCTTTATTCAAGGGTTTCATTCTAGAATGACACCCCTGTACTTGCGCAGGGTTAGAATTCCAACCTGGACCCGGTCCATTCTAGAATGAAACCGGATTCTAAGTTCGCGCAGAACACATACAAGTAAACATTGTTTTGATGCGCAGTGAATACGAATTGGTGCCTTAACAGTGTGTCTGGGTTCGGCTGATATCGCTGGAATACAGATGCGCCACAGGCTAGATCTATAGATTTATAGAACGGTCTGAGCTAAGACAATGCGTGTGTCAAGTAATCTTTTCAGTCGCAAACTACCCCCTGATGTAAATTCATGACATTGGCAGTGTTTGCTGACTTTTGTGCAATTTTAAATTAAGTTCCCAATTTTGGGGATCGACTCAACGGTACGAGTTTTAAAATTGAGCGGTAGCCAAACTTGCCCGATCTAAGCGCTCAAGATTGTAACATTCGGGGCAATTCGAATCACAAAAGTATACCTTAATCAACATTCAGACCTGGGAATCCCTGTTTTGGACTTGGAGTATTCTCAAACAAACTTGGTGTATTTTTTTTTTAAATGAGCGTACTCCACATTTAAACATGCTTCACATGCGTCTGTCTATGAGTATATAACTGCTTTCTTCAGGTCACCGATGATCTAGGGGGTGTATACTCAGACATTCAGATAATATAAAAGCTAAAAGTCTGGAGGGTTTAAATTAAGTAAGTATTGATACCGTTCATGGTCAAACTTCGTTTTAGTGAATTCACCGCCGAATTTGGAATTTATTTTTTGAAATAGAGCACAAAAGTCAGACCATTTGACCAGTTACATTTGATCTACAAAATGTCCACTTTGTGGAAGGGTCATGCACTGGCTGCGGTTGATGTACCTTAAAAATAAAGTGATTCGGTCAACAGATGTAGAAGTTATTAACATTGTTTTAGTGTTACATATTTTTGGTTTATCCTGTTTATCCCCAAACCTATTCAGAAAGCAGATTGGGTTTATATGACATAGTGTTTATACAGTGGAACATACAACACAGACACCCTGCAAAATCAAATTCGCAAAATCAGTCAGTTTTGTTCACATATCTGGTCTAACACTGACATTAAGGCATGTTGATTTGTGTAGGTGTCATTCCTCTGAGAAGCTGTAAAAGGCAGTTTTAGTGGGTAATGAGACAAAAACCGGTACGTTTTACTCCTCAACGCATTGCCTTCAACGTTGCGGTGATTTGTGCTAACAGTAGTAACACATGTGAGAAAGTTCATACGGATTTTAAAGTCATTTGAAATATTAGTCTGCTGTTAATTGACATGCCAGAAAGAGTTCTTAAATTGATGGTAGGTCTTCGCTGACTCATTGAAAAACAATTAATTTGTTGTTATCTTCAAGAACAATAACAGATGCGTCACACAATTAAATTTCATGTACATATTTTATCAGACATTGGCGGTATGAGGATTTCAACGCGAACATTAATATTTTGCCTCATTCAGAGCGCTGAGCGCAAATGTAGGCCTACACCTAGAAAAGCTCACGGCTGACACGCTTAACTGATCATGGCTCTTGAAAGAGCATTTTCCAAGAATGTGTGTGTGCGTACAAGTGCGCTGTGAACAGTCATAGTTGAAAATGTATGAAATTAAAGGTAAATTGAAGCTTTCATTTTTCTTAATGCATGCTAATTGTTTTTACAAATTCAGTTCATTGGACAGGGTACATTTTTATTTTTACATTTAGTCAAGTTTTGACTAAATGTTTTAACGTAAAGGGGGGAATCGAGACGAGGGTCGTGGTGTATGTGCGTGTGTGTGTGTGTGTGTGTCTGTCTGTGTGTGTGTGTAGAGCGATTCAGACTAAACTACCGGACCGATCTTAATGAAATTTGACATGAGAGTTCCTGGGTATGAAATCCCCGAACGTTTTTTCCTTTTTTTGATAAATGTCTTTGATGACGTCATATCCGGCTTTTCGTGAAAGTTGAGGCAGCACTGTCACGCCCTCATTTTTCAACCAAATTGGTTGAAATTTTGGTCAAGTAATCTTCGACGAAGCCCGGACTTTGGTATTGCATTTCAGCTTGGTGGCTTAAAAATTAATTAATGACTTTGGTCATTAAAAATCGGAAAATTGTAAAAAAAAAAATTTTTTATAAAACGATCCAAATTTACGTTCATCTTATTCTCCATTCTTTGCTGATTCCAAAAACATATAAATATGTTATATTTGGATTAACAACAAGCTCTGAAAATTAAATATATAAAAATTATTATCAAAATTGTTTTAACAAAATTAATTTAAAAACACTTTCATCTTATTCCTTGTCGGTTCCTGATTCCAAAAACATATAGATATGATATGTTTGGATTAAAAACACGCTCAGAAAGTTAAAACGAAGAGAGGTACAGAAAAGCGTGCTATCCTTCTAAGCGCAACTACTACCCCGCTCTTCTTGTCAATTTCACTGGCACTGCCTTTGCCACGGGCGGTGGAGTGACGATGCACGTTTTTAGTGTGGCAGATAAATAACGCTGAAAAGGAACAAGCATGCGCTGCGTGTCAGTTACGCGACACAATGAGAACTTACAACAGGCAAATGTCGATCTATGTCTTAGTCGTATCTAAATACGAACTTAACATGAACTTTGTGTAACCAAGACCCGAGTGACTCTGAAGTTAAACAAGTCGCGTAAGGCGAAAATACAATATTTAGTCAAGTAGCTGTCGAACTCACAGAATGAAACTGAACGCAATGCCATTTTTCAGCAAGACCGTATACTCGTAGCATCGTCAGTCCACCGCTCATGGCAAAGGCAGTGAAATTGACAAGAAGAGCGGGGTAGTAGTTGCGCTAAGAAGGATAGCACGCTTTTCTGTACCTCTCTTTGTTTTAACTTTCTGAGCGTGTTTTTAATCCAAACATATCATATCTATATGTTTTTGGAATCAGGAACCGACAAGGAATAAGATGAAAGTGTTTTTAAATTGATTTCGACAATTTAATTTTGATAATAATTTTTATATATTTAATTTTCAGAGCTTGTTTTTAATCCGAATATAACATATTTATATGTTTTTGGAATCAGCAAATGATGGAGAATAAGATAAACGTAAATTTGGATCGTTTTATAAATTTTTATTTTTTTTACAATTTTCAGATTTTTAATGACCAAAGTCATTAATTAATTTTTAAGCCACCAAGCTGAAATGCAATACCGAAGTCCGGGCTTCGTCGAAGATTACTTGACCAAAATTTCAACCAATTTGGTTGAAAAATGAGGGCGTGACAGTGCTGCCTCAACTTTCACGAAAAGCCGGATATGACGTCATCAGACATTTATCAAAAAAATGAAAAAAATGTATGGGGATTTCATACCCAGGAACTCTCATGTCAAATTTCATAAAGATCGGTCCAGTAGTTTAGTCTGAATCGCTCTACACACACACACAGACACACACACACACACGCACACACACACGCACATACACCACGACCCTCGTTTCGATTCCCCCTCGATGTTAAAATATTTAGTCAAAACTTGACTAAATATAAAAAGGGATTCATTTCAGCCGTTCTATGTAACACAGGGACACACTGGTTAATTCTCCTCCACAACAAACAGTTGATTTGCATGGTAATATATTTTAAGTTGAGGCATTATACAACCAGTTTTTAGTTTCAAGTTATTCATATGTTATACTTGTATAAAGGGACAAAACAGAAAACCTAATGCTTATTTCATACGCATTCTGTGCCCTTCTTGTTCTTTAGGTGTATATTACTTGAATGACTACTGTATTATTGTTTAATTTAGTAAAATGATACTATTGAAGTATGTGTATGTTGATTGGATTGAGATTATATTCTAAGATATTCTATACATTCTTTGATGTGCACCCTTATGCTGAGTGTGATAACCCTCGAATGACTAGTCCTGTGATAAATATTGTTCAATGACATATCTAGTCCTGTGATAATGATAGTTTTTAGCGTTAAACTTTTAGCTAAAGCTGACGGCAATTAACCATTTGGAATCATGTTACTATTCCTGTTAGTGTACATATGCGTGCGCGAGTGTAGTATGCTTCGTATGGTATTTTTATCTGTTGTCTTATTATTTGTTTTGTCTTTTAATGTGCACCACACTGAAATTTCTCTGTATGAGATAATAAAGTATTCGTATTCGTATTCGTATTCGTATTCGATAGGCAGAAAGATAGGCAGAAAAGGGTCTACCTGTATTAAAGTAAATTGAATGAAATTTAGTTTCAAGTAAATGCATTTTCCACAAAACTAGACATACGCCTATCCGCTGCAAAAAGCAAACAAACACAATACAAGTGTTGTTTTGTCATTGTGAAAAGTTTGTGGAATTCACATTTCGCCAATAATTGTTTTTACCATTTAACTATATAGCAAAACACAAAATCGAATGAAAGAGTCTTCTCCGGGTGGATCTTTTATGCATTTTCCACTCATGTGTAGTTTCTCTTCGAAAGTATAAACAGAAAGTCAAATGTTAAAGGAGGGACAGCCTTTTTTTTTTAGGACAGCAGATCCCTTTTTTATTGCAGTAGTACAACTAAGTATGCAAAAATAAGGTGAATGATAAAGAAACGCTTTGCAACGAAATCGGGTCAATATCATCAAAGCTGCACTTTGTCTTCTTAATATGTCATTCAGATACTGTCAAAAGGACGTGATTGCATTGCAAGTTAAGTTCACCAAAAGTGGGAGAACACCGGGGTTATAAACTCTACAAGACCGCATTCAGTGAAAAAAGCTTCGTCTGTGTGCTAAATGGTGGCCTTAAAAGGTGGTCGTCTACATTTTTGCTTTGTTTACATTTAGTCAAGTTTTGATTAAATGTTTTAACATAGAGGGTGAATCGAGACGAGTGTCGTGGTGTGTGTGTGTGTGTGTGTGTGTGTGTGTGTGTGTGTGTGTGTGTGTGTCTGTGCGTGTGTGTGTGTAGAGCGATTCAGAATAAACTACTGGACCGATCTTTATGAAATTTGACATGCAAGTTTCTGGGTATGATATCCCCAGACGTTTTTTTCATTTTTTCAATAAATGTCTTTTATGACGTCATATCCGGCTTTTTGTAAAAGTTGAGGCGGCACTGTCACATCTTTATTTTTCAATCAAATTGATTGAAATTTTGGCCAAGCAATCTTCGACGAAGGCCAGACTTCAGTATTGCATTTCAGCATGAAGGCTTAAAAATTAAGTAATGACTTTGGTCATTAAACATCTGAAAATTGTGATTAACATTATTTTTTTTATAAAACGATTCAAACTTACTGTTATTTTATTTGACATCATGTTCTGATTCCAAAAACGTATAAATATGTTATATTCGGATTAAAAACAAGCTCTGAAAATTAAAAATTAAAAAATTATGATTAAAATTAAATTTCCGAAATCGATTTAAAAACAAGTTCATCTTATTCCTTGTCAGTTCCTGATTCCAAAAACATATATATATATATATATATATATATATATATATATATATATATATATATATAATATGTTTGGATTAAAAACACGCTCAGAAAGTTAAAACGAAGAGAGGTACAGTAAAGCGTGCTATGCAGAACAGCGCAACCGCTACCGCGCTAAACAGGCTCGTCACTTTCACTGCCTTTTGCACTAGCGGCGGACTTCGGTCATTGTGAAAAAATGCAGTGCGTTCAGTTTCATTCTGTGAGTTCCACAGCTTGACTAAATGTAGTAATTTCGTCTTACGCGACTTGTTAAAGGAAAAGTCCAAGGTTTTTAAATATCCCCCAAAACTTGAAAATCGAATGCCAAATGTTACAAACATCTCTGGAAAAATATTTTAAAAATTGAAAAAAAATTGTTGTTGTTGTAGTTGCAGATTTAGTGTTGCGGGGCTAACCAAGACAAGTCGCCTGGGGTCAAGTAGTGGTCACGTGATTTTTGGTACACTGTGACGTTGGTACACTGTGACGTCACAAGTTATTGTGTTGATTCTACCACTAGTACCAGCTTGATTTTCACACAGAAAAGTCACCACTGTATGCCCGAAAAGAATGCCTCGGTGGAGGGCAGCCGCAAACTGCAACAACTCGTCAATGTTCCCAGGCATTTCATAGCACACTTTCCCTCACAAAACTCTGAGTCTCTTGTGGACATGGAAGAGATGTGTGCAGCACAAGCGTGCAGATTTCAAAGTGTCGGGCACTTTCTGGACACAGATTTCGCAATTTTTCTGCAGCACAAATGTTTTGACCACTGGCAGTGTCTTCCCTTCATAAAAGTCCGGAAAGGGGAGTATTACGCTAGGCTGGTACAGTCGACGAGCCATCGAAACTCCGAGGCGACATACGAACAGCGGATTATCTCACAAGAATGAAGGTCAGAGTACATGCTTTTATTTTCATGCACATGTTCTGCGCGTTCTTAGAATCCGGTTTCATTCTAGAATGGACCGGGTCCAGGTTGGAATTCTAACCCTGCGCAAGTACAGGGGTGCCATTCTAGAATGAAACCCTTGTTGCTGGTCCATTCTGAGGAAAGTTGACATGCGTGAAGCATCGCGAGAGTGAATAAAGGGGGCCGTAATAAGACAGAGTTGTCTTCCCTTGAATTATCTCCACCTGCACCTTCCCTTTGATAAAATGGGGCTGATTTGTCTACCCCTGAAAAAATCCTTTGGCGATCTTGCGATGTCATGTCATGTCAAGAAAGTTGACATTCCTGAGTACGCAATAAACAAAGGCAGACCATAGCAAGGGGGACTACCAGGGCGGTAATGTTTGCAGGGCAGTTGTTTTTGTGATGAGAGCCGGTTGCGGCCGCTTGCAATGTCAGCGCTGTCTCCCTCTCGGAAATGTCCGGTTTTTTGACAATTTTTTTGACAGACAGACAGACAGACAGACGGTCAGACCGACTAACCGACAGACAGACCAACAGAAGGACAGAGTGAGTTATAGAGCTGTTGTCACAGGTTTAAAAAAAAGTTGACATTAACAAAAACAGAAATCAACAACAACTTTTGTCTGGTTTTATAATATTATGGGAAAACATTGAAAGCAATTCATAGTAGTAGTACTACCACAACAAATACTCTCAAAGGGGAATTCCATTCCTAAAAGTTTGACAGTTTTTATTTAATCTATCAGAATCCCTACCTTCCAAACTGTGATATGCCCACGTTTCAAACTCTTCATGTATATGAATAAGATTAAAAGTTACAAGCGAGATCGGCAAAACACTGTCAGTCCGGAAATTTTCGTTCGTAGCGATCAGTGCTGAGTGTCTCTCAAAATCGTAATCACTTTCAGAACATCACAATCCCAATTCACGATGTCTTTGAGTAAAGTGTAAAAAAAACGAAAAAAACACCCAACCAAACACACAAAAAACAACAAGTCGCGTAAGGCGAGAATACAATATTTAGTCAAGTAGCTGTCGAACTCACAGAATGAAACACAATGCCATTTTACTCGTAGCATCGTCAGGCCACCGCTCATGGCAAAGGCAGTGAAATTGACAAGAAGAGCGGGGTAGTAGTTGCGCTAAGAAGGATAGCACGCTTTTCTGTACCTCTCTTTGTTTTAACTTTCTGAGCGTGTTTTTAATCTAAACATATCATATCTATATGTTTTTGGAATCAGGAACCGACAAGGAATAAGATGAAAGTGTTTTTAAATTGATTTGGACAATTTAATTTTGATAATAATTTTTATATATTTAATTTTCAGAGCTTGTTTTTAATCCAAATATAACATATTTATATGTTTTTGGAATCAGCAAATGATGGAGAATAAGATAAAGGTAAATTTGGATCGTTTTATTTTTTTTTAAATTTTTTTTTACAATTTTGCGATTTTTAATGACCAAAGTCATTAATTAATTTTTAAGCCACCACGCTGAAATGCAATACCGAAGTCCGGGCTTCGTCGAAGATTACTTGACCAAAATTTCAACCAATTTGGTTGAAAAATGAGGGCGTGACAGTGCCGCCTCAACTTTCACGAAAAGCCGGATATGACGTCATCAAAGACATTTATCAAAAAAATGAAAAAAACGTTCGGGGATTTCATACCCAGCAGGGACCTATCTAATATAGGTCTATGATACCCAGGAACTCTCATGTCAAATTTCATAAAGATCGGTCCAGTAGTTTAGTCTGAATCGCTCTACACACACACACACACACACACACACACACACACACACACACACACACACACGCACATACATCACGACCCTCGTTTCGATTCCCCCTCGATGTTAAAATATTTAGTCAAAACTTGACTAAATATAAAAACAAACAGAAAATCCAGTTACAAGCGAGATCTGCAAAACACTGTCAGTCCGGAAATTTCCGTTCGTAGCGATCAGTGCTGAGTGTCTCTCAAAATCGTAATCACTTTCAGAACATCACAATCCCAATTCACGATGTTTTTGAGTAAAGTGTAAAAAACCCGAGAAAAAAAACCCAACCAAACACACAAAAAACAAAAACAAACAGAAAATCCACATTTGTGGCTTTGGCTGTGTGATAGTCTAACTGAAATGACTATTCCAACTTGGACCCAAATTCCAACCTTGCGCACGGCCGATTCTAGAATGGACCAGCAACAAGGGTTTCATTCTAGAATGGCACCCCTGTACTTGCGCAGGGTTAGAATTCCAACCTGGACCCGGTCCATTCTAGAATGAAACCGGATTCTAAGAACGCGCAGAACACATACACGTAAACATTGTTTTGCTGCGCAGCACAGTGTGTCTGCTGGAGTACAGATGCGCCACAGGCTAGATCTACAAAGTTACAGAACGGTCTGAGCTGAGCTAAGAGCAAGAGTAAAAAGTAGTCAGGGTTGTGGACACGTAAGACAATGCGTGTGTCACGTTATCTATTCTATTCAGTCGCAAACTATCCCCTGATATCAATTCATGAAATTGGCAGCATTTGCTGGAATCATGGCTTAATGCTATTTTTACCAGATCTAAACTTTTGGTGGATGTGCAACCGGTAAGATAAACAGACACCTGCATGCTATAGACAAGAAGATTACGAATTGTGCAGGGAATTAATCTTTTTGCATTGACTGAGAGACGCAAAACCAGTCTAATTGCTACAACATGGATACACATCCAGACGACTTCCAGAGGGTGTCTAAATGTTCAATGTACTGTATAGATCAGAAGCATACTTTCGAATTGATTTATACTCACACTCATTTTCTCTCTTCTTTTACTTCCAGACCTTTCATCATCACTCACGGCCACTGGTCGGAACAGGTCACTAGACACTGACACCGTGACCATTCCAGATTTCCCGGTTCTCCGTGATCACAACGCAACTGTTGACCAGTCCTGTTCCTACCGTCCAGAATCACCACAGGAGAAAACCAACGTGCCATTCATCGTAAGATTTTTGTTTTGTTTTGAAAATTAGTGCCTTATTCTAGCTTTGCAAAAAACGAGAAAGTGTCTTTGACAGATACCATCCAAATAATACATTATGAAAACAAGTACAAGTTCATTTCTACTCATGTTAATCGTTTATGCTTTCTGTGCTGAGCGACATATGGATTGAATTTCTTTCGTAACTCACCTCCCGTCAACCTGCAAAACTATATCTGTCGAAGTAGTTTCAAATAAAGTCAGTATGCTTCCGAATAAGAAATATAAAAAAGGGTATTTTCTTAAATGTTTAATTATAGACCAAAACAAAACATTCACGAGTATGTTGTTGACCTGATGGTCTTTATGGTAAACAGCAAGAGTTGCATGTTCAAGAAGTTTAAGCAGTACATTTGAAAGAGCAAGGTAATTTAAGGTGGTATAATTTTAATGGTAGGTTCCACTGTGAGGCGACATGGAGGGTATCTTTGACGGACTCATTCAACATTCATACCCATGCACATCACCTCAAACACATAAGCTTTGTTCTTGAGTCAAATTTATTGGCTTCATAAATTTATATTGTGAATTTTTGTCCGTTTGCAGATTGGCTTATCTATGAATTTTTTCGAAAATATCTTGCGATCTACGTACGCATAATGTAACACATGAAGAAGAACATAAACAGTTCGTCAAAAGGAATCTAATTTGCATTTCAACCCATGTGCCTTCCTTATTGTTAATTTTTTCTTCATAAAGACTACTTGAAATAAACAAAATGTTTAACCATTTCAAGGCCTCTGAACACGTTTAAAAAAAATGCAGGTCTTTGCTCACTATATCAGATCTGCCAAGGCTCAGTTTACACAGGTAAAATCATCTGTCGACTTGAACACATACCAATAATCAACAGCCTCACTGCTTCTTGGAGCTGGATTTTGTGTGTGGAATGAATCACACATGTGGCGTTTTAGAATATAATTCATAGAAGATGTACATTCTTGCAGAAAGGCTTTAATTTAATAATTAGGTCTTCGTGATGTTCTTTTAAAGTAACTAACATGTGTTCCCTTTGCCGGACCTCTGAACCAGTTTTGTGAATATGCAGGTTAAACTCGTGCTTTTTCTGTGTTATCAGTGTATTTCTCATCCAGGCATGGATGCCTCCTCTTAAATGGACAGCCCTTCGACAGCCCTTCCCGTGTAAACGATTGGGTTCAAAATCTCAAATCTTACCAGGCTTTTACATGGGATGTGGCCATCCTTCCGTTTTGAAAAATACCAGAACTCAACACTCTGTAACAGTATGGGTACTCTCTTTGCGAATGTAGAATTTTATGAATTATTTTCTTAAACGCCACACGTGTAAAACATTCCCTAAAAAATCCAGCTCCAAAAACCAGTCAGGATGTTTATTCCTGGTATATGTTCAAGTCAAGAGATTTTTTTTCCATGTAAAAGTCTTCGCAGATCTGTGTAGTGAGCAATCCTGTTTTGGAAAAGGACGTGCCTTTATGCCTGTATAGACGGTTTGATTGTTGAGATACCTGGTGGCAATGACCGCACGGGTGGCAAGAGGTAGTAATGCACAGATGACAAAAAACCGACCTGCATTTAAACAAAAGTTAGGAGGCCTTGATAGGGGGAAACATTTTGTTAATTTCCAGAATCTTTATGAAGAAATAATGAACGAGAAGAAAGTCTGGTCTTGAAGTAAATGCAAATTAAACTATGTATACTTTTGACAAACTTTTCTGTTCTTATTCACATGTTAAAATGTGTGCAGAGATCGTTAGTTACTTCCCCAAAACCATGTTTCAGGCAACAGGCAAACGGAAAATACTGGACACAAGCTATGCTGACCGGCTCATGGACTGACTACCTGATGCTGGAGTACACCAACAGTGGAAAAAGTCTGGAACAAAATGTTGCAGAATGTGAACCATGTACCGGACCACGTGACAACTCAGTATCTTCAAACCACGCAGGAATCTGTTCAACCAAAGATACTAGTTCAACACAGTCACACGATTTGTAAAAGTATATTTCAGCCTTCTGTAGCTCAGGGAGTTTGAACCCCACTCTTCATCCGTTTGGGAAAGTATTTCTGATTGTTTTGACTGCACAGGTTGGTAATGGTACTCTGATGCTTCTGCCTAGAAACCCCACTCGCTAGCGCACCAGCTGCCTGTTATGGGTAAGCGACGTGCCTGTATTTCCTGCAAAGCAAGACAGAATAAAACAGCAGCTTAGTTTGAGCTTTTAAGACATTCGTACCAGAGAAAACGTGTACGTGTTTGTTTGGAGAGGGTGGATAGAATCATAAGACACGCTGTGTCTATGTGACGTAGAGCAGGTTTTCAAATTCATGCTG
>NC_090249.1:38115731-38160731 GCF_037325665.1 Littorina saxatilis | reverse complement strand
TTTTTTTATTAAATAATGAATTGTTTAGTAAATAAAAGATTTCTTTAATTACAACAATCACACTTTTTACTTTTGTGTAAATAATAAATTATTTAGTTAAATAATGAATTATTTAGCTATATAATGAATTATTTAGTTAAATAATTTATTATTTAGATCAACAGGAAAAAACGTAATTTCTTTACAAACGGATTGCCATACTTTTTGGCACACACCACACATTTTTAATGGGACTGTGAGGTTTTGTTAATACAGTAAAATATATAGTAGCAACGTACTGTCTGTTCAGTGTTCGTGACGTTTGAGAATACCGATCTACGCACTAACGCATTGTCTTTTTGTAGTGTGACTGTCCGATATTGCGTACTCCTAAAAATCAATAATAAAAAAGTTTGAACTGCTGTAATCGTGTTTCAGCATATGTCTGACACTGACAGTGCTTATTTGCTTCCAAAACGGCTTGCGATATCACGCCATCAGCGTTTCGCCACTGCTCAGAAAATCTTATGATTTCAGATCTAGTTTGAGATCGGAAATCACGTGTGCTCGTTTAAAAAAAACTAAATTCATTTATTACTTCCCTTTGACCGTTTCGCAAGAAAAATGTCAGGATCACTATTAGATCTAGTATTAGCACATGAAAGCAGCCCACCGCCATTTCAAAAAAGTTTCACTGTTTAGTGGTGTCGATGTCATGTAGTGTCTTACTGTCGCAAATAAAAATACCAGGATAATTGCAGTTTTGTCCGCAAGAAACAGGCTTTGCGCAATGTTAACTTGATGTCTACATGTTTCGTTGTGTGACTGAAGAATTACTCAGAAAGAGAAAATAAGGATAGTCGCGTGTGAACATCACTGTGGAAGCATTTATTCTAAACTGGGCAGTTCAAGGACGAAATCCTTGATTAAAGATAGGAAAATAAACAACACCAGATGCCTAGCGCCTGAAATAATAGCATAAATCCATAATCTTTACATGCTTACAGATCTGTGGAAGCACATCAACTGATCTGTGAAAAACACACCTGACTTCGATCTAGCATGCACGAGGTAGCGACTACGGACTAGTGTTTCAACATCACAACAAAGAGAATCACATACCATTTCGTATTGCCGCTTATGCTGGCTCTGTTTCAAGCAGTTCCTTGTGGCCTCGCCAGCATTTTGACGACGAAGAGGCTCAAACGGGCACGCTAAAACCTCAGGCTGGCTGAAAACCGGTCCGTATTCCACTTGTCTTCCTCACTGCTTGAGCCGGCCATATTTGTTGTTCAAGGCTCGTGACGTAGCACACGTATGTGCACAAGGTCATGAGCCAAGACTGCGCGCGCGATGGAACGATTCAGAACAACCAAAAACGAGTCAAAGTATACTTTTTGGATTTCTGTGTTCATTTTTACACACGCATTTGTGGTTGATGAATTAAGAGGGTCAACGTATCAAAAGTGACCCTAAACCTTGGACTTTTCCTTTAAAATTCGTTCTGGCATGTCGCGCAACAGCAGAAACTAATATCTCACATGACTTGAGATTCCTGTGTACTTAACGACATGTGTTAGCCCAAATCACTGACAAGTTTTAAGACAATGCGTTGAGGAGTTACTGAAATGTACCATTTTTTGGTCTCATTTTTACATTTAGTCAAGTTTTGACTAAATGTTTTAACATCGAGGGGGAATCGAAACGAGGGTCGTGGTGTATGTGTGTGCGTGCGTGTGTGCGTGCGTGCGTGTAGAGCGATTCAGACCAAACTACTGGACCGATCTTTATGAAATTTGACATGAGAGTTCCTGGGTATGATATCCCCGAACGTTTTTTCCTTTTTTTGATAAATGTCTTTGATGACGTCATATCCGGCTTTTCGTGAAAGTTGAGGCGGCACTGTCACGCTCTCATTTTTCAACCAAATTGGTTGAAATTTTGGTCAAGTAGTCTTCGACAAAGCCCGGACTTCGGTATTGCATTTCAGCTTGGTGGCTTAAAAATTAATTAATGACTTTGGTCATTAAAAATCTGAAAATTGTAAAAAACATTATTTTTTTATAAAACGATCCAAATTTACGTTCATCTTATTCTCCATCATTTGCTGATTCCAAAAACATATAAATATCTTATATTCGGATTAAAAACAAGCTCTGAAAATTAAATATATAAAAATTATTATCAAAATTAAATTTGTGAAATCAATTTAAAAACACTTTCATCTTATTCCTTGTCGGTTCCTGATTCCAAAAACATATAGATATGATATGTTTGGATTAAAAACACGCTCAGAAAGTTAAAACAAAGAGAGGTACAGAAAAGCGTGCTATCCTTCTCAGCGCAAGTACTACCCCGCTCTTCCTGTCAATTTCACTGCCTTTGCCGTGCGCGGTGGACTGACGATCCTACGAGTATACGGTCTTGCTGCGTTGCGTTGCATTCTGTGAGTTCGACAGCGACTTGACTAAATGTTGTATTTTCGCCTTACGCGACTTGTTGTACTTAACGACGTGTGTTAGCACAAATCACTGACAGTTTTAAGACAATGCGTTGAGGAGTTCTGAAATGTACCATTTTTGGTCTCATTACCCGCTAAAACGACTTCAAAAACTGAGAGGATTGACAACTACACGCTCAGCATGCCATAACGTTCATGTTAGACAAGATATATGTGAACAAAACGGACTGTTTTGGATAAAGATTTGATTGTTCTGTCTAATGACATGCAAAACATGTTTCGGTTTAGTTGTTCTGATTTGTGTTGTTGATTTTAACACGGGAAGCTTGATTTTGTGAATTTGATTTGTGGGAGGGGGGGGGGGGTGTCTGTGTTGCAGGTTTCACTGCATAGACACTACGTCATGAAAACCCAATTTTGTTTCTGAATAAAGTAGGGAAATTAATGGCCTTTTCAGTCATATACTTGGTTTTTCAATCAACAGCCTCATCAGTAAGATCTGCCCTCAAACGCATCTGCCTACTTTATATGACGGGTAGTGTAGAAACCTCTGCAAGCATTCTCAGCCGAATCAGATGGAAAAGCACAGAATTGTGATGGTACTCTGAATTTGATCATCGTCCCCAGCGAACCCAGGAACCAAGGTGCAAACAGCCTTCACTTAATGTAGCGGTCCTTCCTGAAAAATAAAGAAAACATATATATGTCGTGCCTAGATCCTGAAAGTGCCTAAGTTCTTGAATTAGGTAGTCTCTTGCCTAATTCGTGAAATAGGCAACGGCTGTGCCTAACCTGTGAAATCAATGTTGAATTTTGCCTAATGTGTGAAATTTTATGATTTAGGCTGCCTATTGCATAAATTAGGCAGCCTAAATTGTGAAATTAGGCAAAGTTTCGATTTAGGCACGATCGACTACTGTACAATTTAGGCAAAAATGTCTACAGAATAGGCAAAATCCTTGCCTAATGTGTCAAATCAATTCTAAGGTCTAACTGTTTTACAAATTAGTCAGTCTGTTTGAACCCAAAATCATTCGCGTGACAACATATCAAGTCTGTTAACACTACTAACTACTTGTGAACAGTACTAACTGTGATACAAGTGAGATAATAATCACACTGGAGCATTTCAGATAAACTTTCTCAGTCACTACTTCACACCAGCACCTGACTGTCAGTGTTAGCCAAATCCAGCCATGGAAACTAAAAGGTCACAATTTCGTATTCGTTTCAAGTACAGCTCTAGAAGAACTCGGTCCACAGAATTCAAGTGAAAATGATGCAGAGGTAGAAGGTGCAGTTGGAGGTGCCGCCACTTCAAGTGTAGCTCTAGAAGAACTCGGTCCACAGAATTCAACTGAAAATGATGCAGAGGTAGAAGGTGCAGTTGGAGGTGCCGCCACTTCAAGTGTAGCTCTAGAAGAACTCGGTCCACAGAATTCAACTGAAAATGATGCAGAGGTGGAAGGTGCAGTTGGAGGGGCCGCCACTTCAAGTACAGCTCTAGAAGATCATGCAAGCAACTTGACGCAGTGCAGACAAGATGCACGTGAAGGACAAGAAAAAAGCCGTGCTGAAATGCTGCGAACAACAAGAGCCAAGCTGGTTCCACTGCTGCAAAACGACGGCGTGCTGGTTCCAGTCAGCGAGTTTGATCGTGGGCGCCTTGATTGCAGAAACGTGCCTGGGGTGGTCCTGAAGGTTCACAACGACCTGTACCAAGTTGGCACCAAGCATGGCATCATAAACACTATGCTCTCCCGCAATCTAATTATCGAGGCCGATTTCCAAATTGTCACTGCTGACCAAGTGAAGGACACTGTCCTACCAATGAGAACCATCGACAGCTTCATTCAAGGCATGGAGGACAAGGGTTCAAAAAATGTTCTTGCAATGGGAAGTGCGATACAGCCAGATGCACTTGCAAGAAAGCAAGAAACCACTGCCATAGTCACTGCCACCCAAACAATTCATCTTGCAAGAACAAGAGCAAGTAAGCTCAGAAAATCGAGTTGAACTGGAACGTCGTGGGTTTCCCTTTTTTGACCCCAGTCCAAACTGGGATAATGTTTACCTTTTGTAAACTTTAAATGTTTGTAAATGAGGTAGAGGGGTATTTTTGTTTTGCTTTTGTAAAATGTGTTTATTATAGTTAGTCATGCAAAAGGTACATATGATAGCAGTATGTTTAAATTTTAAGTTTCATTATTGTTACTGGCGTTCAAACAAACTGACTAATTTCTAAAACAGTTAGACCTTAGAATTGATTTGACACATTAGGCAAGGATTTTGCCTATTCTGTAGACATTGTTGCCTAAATTGTACAGCAGTCGTGCCTAAATCGAAACTTTGCCTAATTTCACAACTTAGGCTGCCTAATTTATGCAATAGGCAGCCTAAATCATAAAATTTCACAAATTAGGCAAAATTCAACATTGATTTCACAGGTTAGGCACAGCCGTTGCCTATTTCACGAATTAGGCAAGAGATTACCTAATTCAAGAACTTAGGCACTTTCAGGATCTAGGCACGACATATATAACTGAGCACCTTCAGTATTCACGGGGATGGGTTTTGGTTAGCGAGGGGAGGGTGTGTGTTGGGGGGAGAAGGTGTGTAAATGTTGAGCAGTGTGTGTGTGGGGGGGGGGGGGGGGGGGGGTGAGGAAGCACTTGCTCTTCACATGACCATTGGGATCGGGGATGGTGTGTGTGATATTGTAATCTAAACTATTAAAAAAATCTGTGCGTGTATGAACTTTGTGCTCGGCAGAAATGTTTCTCGATTTTAGTCAAAAACAAGTGTGCCCTCAACCCACACACTTTCGCTCTTCAGCATCAACACTATACAGTTTGAGTTTCATTGGGAAATGTGTCTCGATTTCAGTCCAAAACAGAACTTTCAGGATCCAAAGCACTCGCCTGTCAGCCTTTTTATTAAAATACATTCAACCCACCACATTTTCCAGTGATGAAGATTCTGGGGATGTGTGTTGATCCCATTGATTTTGGCCATTTCAGATCTGGCCAGTTGTACATGGGATAGGAACATAACTTCACCCAGACACATAAAATATTGACACCCTGACAGTCAGTGACTGCTTCATGTGCATAGTTGAATTTTGTTTATGAACGAATTTCTCAAAAGTCACTCGCAGAAGTAAAGAAGTAACATTTTTGTTAATCTGAGAGTGGTTTCCACAACAAAATCTAACTCTGAGCAGGAAGAAGCCAGGGTGTTGAATGTAGAAGTATTCGAGTGAACAGATTCATTCTTATTCCATGTAAAAGCCTGGCAAGATCTAGGATGGTGAGCCAAGGGAAGAATAACTGTATGTGCCTTTAAAATAATTCCAGTAAATTAGTAATGATTTCATTTTATCTTGCAATTTTGTTTTACTTTCCTGTGCTGCATTAGTTCATTCACACTGTGTAATTTACTTTAAGAATAGTGGCAAAGGATTTGAGAAGAGAAAGAGAACTAAAACCAAGCTTTATGTACCATTTTGTATAAATAGTACAAATTGTACTATGCAAGGATACATACAGATGTAAGAATTTATTTTATACAAAGCCGTAATGTTTTTGTGTCAATAAACTTGCATCTCCTGCCACTACTCTCAGATTCAGATGTAACAAGTGTTGACATAGCTGAATGTATCTATCTAGATTGTAAGTGCATCTAATGTGAAACGCAGATCTCTTTACAACACAACGTACAAAAGTCTGCCAAAAACATCTACACAGCTTCAAACTACTATCACCAGTGCCAATTTACATATCATAAATCAATTTTACAATAACAATTTAATAGGCACAAGCAGGTACTTGGTAGTGGTACAGAAATGTGTGACTTACTCTTCATGGTAGTCTGTAAAGCAGCATGTCCACTCAGTCTGAATCCTCTCCAGAATCCATATATATATATCTGAATGCAAGAGCTGTATGAACACTTCATCACACATCATCTCTGGTTTCTTAGGAGGCCTGAAAAAACACACCATAAAATAATTAATTAACAATAAATAATAACTGTATTATAATTAAACCACTGGCTCATTGATTCTTTTATCCCCTCTTTCACAATCATAGTTTATACAGCAGCATTTACCTCTGACTCTGTTCATGCAGAGTAAATATCAAGTATTTAAACAGAAAAATAAGTCATTGTTGAATAACCCTTCTAAAAATACACAATAGACACACTTTCAGTGGCAGTGATTCAAGTGAAGTCAGTTTCTTTCTTCATTTGTATACACACAAAAATTGTTTTGGGCCAGTTAGTGTTACTCTTGGCTTTACACACTTACTATATCAAATTATACATGCATTCAGCTTAGAAAACATACTTCTAATGTTGGGAGTGCAGTGTGAGCCAGGACATTTACAGCAAATAAGGATACACAACAGTTCATTCAGAGATAGATTTGCCATTCACTGCATTATATTGTTAGTCGAATGAGATAGATCTACAGCGATGCTTCAATGCATTAGATTAGCTTTGTTTTAGTGTCTACTGTTCATTGCTCCACCGTGGGAAATTCAGTCAACAGTGCACAGTTCCGAAGAAACCGATGCTGCTGTGCATAATCATTGATGCATTGACGATCGTTCATTGTCAATGTCACTGTCAGAAAAACAACAACTGTATCTTTCATCGTCACCACTATACAATGGCTCGTAGGCCTATTTTCCTATGACACTGAACACGGTTTCGGAGACACTCAGACAGTACTGCCTGGCCCATAGATCTAGATCTACCCTTGCTCTCACTTTCTAACAAATGTATTATTGCAATATAATCTGACACACACTCACACACCGAGGCGCACAAACGAACACACACACCGTGGGACACACAAACTACACGCACACAACGGATGAATCTTGCTCTTACCTGTTGGATGATCCAAACCGATTAAAATCAGCGACAGGAAGATGTACAAGCCAAATTTGTACAGTCGCTGATGTAAAAAGTGGAAATTTAGTCAATGTTCATAGCAAATCTCCCGACTCAAGGTAGATCGTGTCCCAAATCAGCTGTGCCGGTCACTTCACGACTTGTATTTGAACCCCCTCCAAAGCGCAATCAATGTTTCAACTTCTTTGTCGACATCATTCTTTGGTTCATGCGTCGGACTGCCGAATATTTGATTTTTTTGTACAGCAAAATCAAAGACTGTCATGGCGGCCGCCATTTGTGTTTTTGCAATAGTTCGAAACTAAGGAATTTGGTCCTCCTCAGAGGAGGACCAAATTTGGGCAAGTTAGTCACCAACTTAGGTCGGAACATTTGAAAATATCGTGCCATGCATTGCGCACTAGAGCGATAGTTTCGAACTTTGGATTTAGTTCCCAACTAGCTTGATAGTCTCCATTCATGCATTCCACTATTGATCTAAGCTTTTGGTGTTTGTACTACTGGTAAGGTGAACAGTCCCCAGCATGCTAGATAGGCCTACAGTAAGAATTGTACAGGGAATGTTCTGCATTGACTGAGATCATGCAAACCCAGTGTAATTGCTACAACATTGATACACACAGGATAACATCTAGACGACTTCCAGAGGGTGTCTAAATGTTCAGTGTACTGTATACATCAGAAGCATACGTTCGAATTGATTTATAATCACACTCATTGTCTCTCTTCTTTTACTTTCAGCGGAGGTGTAATAACTTTCACTATCGCTCACGGCCACTGATCAGAACAGACCACTTGACATTGGCACCATCCAGATTTTCCTGTTGACCAGTCCTGCTGTTCGTGCTATCCAGAATCACCACAGGAGAAGACCAATGTGCCATTCGTTGTAAGATTTGTGTTTTGATTTGAAAATCAGTGCCTTATTCTAACTTTGCAAAAAAAGAGATACAGTGTCTTTGGCAGATACCATCCAAATAATACAATTTAGAACAAAGTCAAAGTTCATTTCTCCTCATGTTAATTGTCTATGCTTTCTGTGCTGAGTGAGATGTGGATTGAATTTATTTCATAACTCACGTTTCGTCAACCTGCTTATTTATATAGATCTATAGAGAGGATCTATAGAAGTAGTCTCAAATAAAGTTAGGTATGTTTCTGAATAATAAAAAAAAGGAAAGGAAGAGTAGTTTCTGAAATGTTTAATTATTGACAAAACGAAACATTCAGGAGTATGTTGACCAAATGGTATTTATAGTAGACAGCACGAGTTGAAGTTTAACCTCAAGCAGTACATTTGAAAGAGCAATTAACATAAGGTGTATATTTTTGAAAGGTATGTTCTACTGTAAGTGTAAGACGAGAGGGAGGGTATCTTAGTCAGACTCATTTAACATTCATACCTATGCACATCACCTCAAACACTTAGTTCTTGAGTCAAATTCATTGGCTTTATTCATGTTGTCATTTGTTGTCCGTGTGCTGGTTGCCTGAAGTATGAATCAAAAAACAAGAAAGGTAACTTGTTGGAACGTTTGTTATTGACAAAACAACAGGTTACAGTCACAGATATTTCGACCCAGCCGTCTTTTAAGTGCACAGACAAACAAATATTATTTAAATTAAAAAAAAAGACTTAGCTCGCAAAAGGTGCTCGCAAAAGGTGCTACCGCTTGGGGAGAAGACACAAGCGAGGCTGGGTCGAAATATCTGTGACTGTAACGTATTGTTTTGTCAATAAAAAAACGTTCCAACAACTTATCTTTCTTGTTTTTTTATTCTGAATTTTGGAACGTTGGCAGTCTCTTTGTTTTTGGATTTGCCTGAAGTATTTGGGTTTTTTAGAAAATATATCGCGATTTACACATTTTTCTTCCTATAGTTTGTCAAAAGTATAGCGAATTTAATTTGTATTTACTTCAGGCCAGACTTTTTTTCTTGATAACTATTTCTTCATAAAAACTACTTGAAATGAACAAAATGTTTCCCCCTTTCAAGGCCTCCGAGCAAGTTTTTGAAAAATGCAGGTCGGTCTGTTGTCATCTGTGCCTGATGCCACCCATACTGTCACTGCCACTAGGCATTCTCAACAATCGAACTGTCTATACAGGCTTAGCGGCACAGTCCTTCCTCAAAACAGGTATGCTCACTATATCAGATCTGCCAAGGCTCAGTTTACACAGGAAAAATTATCTCTCGACTTACCTTGAACACATACCAAAAATCAACACCCCGACTGCTTTTTGGATCTACAATTATTTTATTTAGGAATGAATTACACGTGTGGCGTTTACAAATAGATTCACACACAATCTAAATTCGCACAGAAAGGCGGTACTAAGTTTTAAAACAAATAGACAATGCTTCATGTCCTTCAGGCTAAATATTTCCCCTTGTAAGGATAAGATATGGGTTATATGATCATTCGAGTTGTATGCCCTCACGGATTTTGATGAGATACACAAGTGTAAGCGTGTTTTAGGTGGTACCAGCCATCTGCACTTATGGCATAACGACCGAGGTCTGTTACGTGCCACTGTGGTTACACGGCTACCGTCTCTGGGTCTGCACATAAAGTTGACCCGTGTCAGTCCCGGTGTAACACGAAATGTTTAACTCCACAAAAAATTTACTCCGGAGTAAAAATTTCGAATGAAATTCTTACTCCGAGTAAATTTTTCGTACGAGAAAAGAACTCCCCAAGGCACGAAAAAATTACTCCCTCCACGAAATTTGTACTCCCCATTTATTTTACTTCCAGTAAAAATCTCGTACGCGAAAATGGGATGCGGGCGAAGGGATAATGCCAATATGTGATCTCACGCAAACGAATGTCGCGCTACCCTCCCTCCACCCCTTCCACCACCAAGACTAACAGGGGACAAGGGAGTATACCTTTCGTACACCTGGCATGGGAAGTTAAATTGCTCGTGTTAGGGTGAAATAATTTATTAGTTTTTTATTCGTCAGGGGAGTAACATTTGTGTACAAAATGTTTACTCGGAACTCACCTGTCGTGGGGAGTAATTTTCTCGTGTAATGGGGGAGTGCTTTTTTCGTCAGTAAAGGGAGTAATATTTTCGTACGAAATTTTTACTCCGGAGTAAAAATCTCGTGGAAGTAATTTTTTCGTGTTACACCGGCCCAGTTGAACCTGCGACCTAAGGGATCACAAGTTCAGTGCTCTAAATAAATCTATAGGTCCAATTCATTCTTCTTACTCGGCGTGACGTTATCAAATGGATCGGCTAGCTTTAGCCCGAAGGGGCACAACTCCGCTCATACTCTCTTCGCGCCGCCATATTGGATGCCGTCTTTGTTAGTTTTCTTCATTGCACTCTTGTTCTTTTTGCGTATTTCACTGTGTATGCAGACAAAATGAAGAAAACTGTGCATGCATGAGTCCAAAGGGGATCTGCCTTTTTAACACAACAGCACAACATAAAAAGTAAAGCAAGAATACATTATTATATTCATTTATTTATTCTTTATCTCAAATGACCATGCAGACAGTGCACCAAAATTCACAAGATAAAGCTCTCAAGACAGGCAAATGAGGTACAATGCAGCTCAGGTAACTACTGCAAAGTATAATTTTCAAAGAATCCTATCACAGTGTTCACTCTAAAGGCACAACCGATGGACAATTGTTGATTAGCGCACTGCACACAGCAAAAAATAACCAGTTATAATCGTCTTCTCCGCTCAGTAACTTCCTTCCAGTTGTCACCCTGATGGTGAACAACTTTAGGGATCCTAAAGTGTGCCTGCTGACTGCAGTTTTTGGCCACACAACGTGTCATTTTCATTTTTGTCGAGTCGCCACCCAACGGTCAAGCACTGTCAGAGATCGTGCAAGGCATCCAACATGGCGGCGGATGACCAATTCCAGAGAGTTACGACCCGTGATTCTCATACCGCGCGCGCCGAGTAGAAATGCTGTTGTTGAGTTTCTACAATGGGCCTATATATATATATACGACTTGTGTCTGTCTGTGTGTCTGTGTGTGAGTTCGCGATGCACGGCCAAAGTTCTCGATGGATCTGCTTCAAATTTGGTGGGCATATTCAGGTAGACCCGGGACAGGACACAACCTGGTCGATATTTCTACACGTGCTCTCAGCGCGCAGCGCTGAACCGATTTTGGTTCCACCTCAGCTACCCGGGCCCCCATACCGACACACCAAAGCCGCTACACCACATCACAACGCCAAAGTTCTCGGTGGATCTTTTTCAAATTTGGACACCGTATTCAGCTACACCCCGGACACAATATCATCGATGAGATATTTCAACACGTGCTCTCAGCGCGCAGCGCTGAACCGATTTTGGTTTTTGTGTTCATTTCACCATTATAAGTAACTCTTCCTTATCTTCTCCAGTGTTTTGCGTTTATCTCCCTTCCTTCGTGTGGCTTCAATCCATATTCCCGTTTGTAAGTTACTATTTTTAGAATGTCACTGCGCTGTCCACAACGCTTCCCTTGCACCCGTAAGTTGTTCTTACTGTCAAAGTGAAAAGGTCGAATCAATTTATAGCCACGCGAAAAATACACTGTCACCTATCTCTATATATTTATAGATATAGATATACATATATATATACGGCTTCTCTGTGTGTGTGTGTGTTTGTGTGTGTGTGTGGGCAAAAACCTGTGGATTGTAGAGTTCTGTTTGTGATGGGGTCTAGCGGTTTTTGTCTGTCTGTATGTTCTGGCATTTGAGAAGCCACAGCAGATAATATAGGGCTAAGAAATAAGCTCTAAAATTCTCAATCCCGTTTGACAGGACTTCGCCTTCAAATGTGATTGTGGTGAACCGCCACGCTGTCTGTCTCTGTCTCGCGATTCACCCCGGCGAAGCCGGGTATTCCTCTAGTAAATAAATAAATAAATAATAAAATAAATAAAGTGTCCTTTAAAATAACTAACATGTATTCCCTGTATTATTAGTGTATTTCTCATCCAGGCATGGAGGCGTCCTCTTAAATACACAGCCCTTCACGTGTAAACGATTGAGCTCACCATCTCAACTCGTGCTTTTCTGTGCTAGGTATTTGTCATCCACGCATAAAGGCGTCCGTTTAAATACACGGCCCTTATCGTGTAAACGATTAGGTTCACAAACTCAAATCTTACCAGGCCTTTACATGGGATATGACCATCCTTCCATTTTGACAAATACCAGAAATCCACAATCTGGGTACTTTCTGTGCGAATGTAGATTTTTATGAATTGATTTCTAAAACGACCCACGTGTAATTCATTCCTTAAAAACAAATGCCAGCTCCAAAAAGCAGTCAGGATGCTAATTCCTGGTATATGTTCAAGTCGGGAGATGGTTTTATTCTGTGTAAAAGCCTTTGCAGATCTGATATAGTTTGACTGTTGATATACCTGGTGGCAATGACAGCACGGGTGGCAAGACGTACTACAGTACAAATGACAAGAAGCCGACCTAAATAAAAAATAAAAAAGTGTTCTGAGGCCTTGGTGGGGTGGGATGGGGGAACATTTTGTTTATTTCCAGTAGTCTTTATGAAGAAATAATTAAGAAGAAGAAAGTCTGGCATAAATTCGGTATACTTTTGACTGTTCTTATTCACATGTTAAAATATGTGCAGATCGCGAGTTACTTTTGAAAAACCATGTTTCAGGCATCCCACAATCAGAGAATACACAGGCTGTGCTGACCGGCTCATGGACTAGCTGATGCGGCCGGGAGTACACAAACAGTCGACAAATCTGGAACAAAGTTTTGGAGCATTTGAACCATGTACCGGACCACGTGACAGCCCAGTATCATTTCCCTACCATGCAGGAAGCTGTTCACTTGAACTAAAGATATTAAGGAAGCTGTTCAGCTAAAGATAATAGTTCAACGCAATCACACGATTGGTAGAAGTATGTTTCAGCTTGCTGTAGCTCAGGGAATTTGAACCCCACTCTTCATCCGTTTGGGAAATATTCCTGATGTTTCGACTGCACAGGCTGGGAAGGGTACCCTGATGCTTCTGCCGAGAAACCCCACTCGCTAGCAGACCAGCTGCCTGTAAGGGACGTATCTGTATTTCCTGCAAAGCAAGAAAGAATAAAACAGCAGCTTAGTTTGAGCTTTTCAGACATTCGAACCAGAGAAAACGTGCACGTGTTTGGTTGGAGAGGGTGGATAGAATCACAAGACATGCTGTGTCTGTGTGACGTAGAGCAGGTTTTCAAATTCATGCTGATTGTACCATGCATAGCTTTTGAAGAACTGTGATTTTTATACTTTCTGGCACATCTTCCCTTGTTTTCAGATAGACTGAGAATCGAGATGAGGATGATGGTGTATGTATGTATATATATGTACGTATGTATGAAACAAAACTTTGCTGATATGCATGTGTAAAACGTATCCGCAAAAACACCGAAAAGAGCTTCATGCAACTTCGCATTTAATTTTCAATTCTTCCAGAAGATATCCCCACACATTTCTTTTCCGTTTTTATTATATTTAGTCAAGTTTTGACTAAATATTTTAACGTAGAGGGGGGAATCGAGACGAGGGTCGTGGTGTATGTGTGTGTGTGTGTGTGTGTGTGTGTGTGTGTGTGTGTGTGTGTGTGTGTGTCTGTGTGTGTGTGTAGAGCGATTCAGACTAAACTACTGGACCGATCTTTATGAAATTTGACATGAGAGTTCCTGGGTATGAAATCCCCGAACGTTTTTTTCATTTTTTTGATAAATGTCTTTGATGACGTCATATCCGGCTTTTCGTGAAAGTTGAGGCGGCACTGTCACGCCCTCATTTTTCAACCAAATTGGTTGAAATTTTGGTCAAGTAATCTTCGACGAAGCCCGGGGTTCGGTATTGCATTTCAGCGTGGTGGCTTAAAAAATAATTAATGACTTTGGTCATTAAAAATCGGAAACTTTAAAAAAAAAAAAAAAATTTATAAAACGATCCAAATTTACGTTTATTTTATTCTCCATCATTTGCTGATTCCAAAAACATATAAATATGTTATATTCGAATTAAAAACAAGCTCTGAAAATTAAATATATAAAAATTATTATAAAAATTAAATTGTCCAAATCAATTTAAAAACACTTTCATCTTATTCCTTGTCGGTTCCTGATTCCAAAAACATATATACATATGATATGTTTGGATTAAAAACACGCTCAGAAAGTTAAAACAAAGAGAGATACAGAAAAGCGTGCTATCCTTCTTAGCGCAACTACTACCCCGCTCTTCTTGTCAATTTCACTGCCTTTGCCATGAGCGGTGGCCTGACGATGCTACGAGTAAAATGGCATTGCGTTCAGTTTCATTCTGTGAGTTCGACAGCTACTTGACTAAATATTGTATTTTCGCCTTACGCGACTTGTTTTTATTTTTTATAAATGCCTTGTGGTGACCTCATTTTTCAATCAAATTGAAAGAAATTTTGTTCAAGGAATCTTTGACCCAGTCTGGACTATGGAATTATATTTCAGCTTAAAAGTGTAAAACTTAAAGTTGATTAATGAGTTTGTTCATTACAATTCTCAAAATTGCAATTGAAATTGAAGTTTTAATTACAGAATCAAAAATGATTTCACTGTATTTCTTTATCATTTTCTGAATCGAAAATACAGACGTGTATGTTTTTTTCTGAAAATGTGTTTAGAACTAAAGAAAATATACCTGACATGTTTGAAAATATACATGTGCCTTCCTCAGACTAGTTAGTGCCAATGTATATCAATTAAGGTATGTTACCTACAAACAAAAACAATGATTTTGAGAATCTATGCCATGGAGAGCATTACAAAGATGATTTCTGTTAACTGATGTATGGTCAGAAGTTACACACATTGGAGCAAGGAAAAAGCTCGTACGTAGATCAAATTTGTATACAGATTTGTAAATAATTTTTTTGGAAAAGTCTCTGGGTGTTCATTTGCATTGATTCCAGTGCACACACATTTTAGCGCTTCCCATTTGCAGTTGATTTCATATTGTTTTCATTAATTTGCTAGCAATCAGAATTATGTTTGTGCTTATTGTTTTAATGATATATGTTGTTTGTTTTTACCCCATGTGCTATTTTCGTTATTGTAAAAACTGGACACATTGTTGTCAGTTTTAGATAAAGTAAATATATCATAATGGAAATCTTCTGTTTTGTGTTGTGTTACTTACTCATGTTGAGTCTCCCCTATTCCTGTTTGTACGCATAGTAGTTTCAAGGCAGTAGGGTGTTCTGTGAGGCTGTCTATCTCCTCATCCAGGTTTTCCAGACATTCGAATTTTGATTCCTCTTAAAGTTACTGCACTGACACCTGAAGCAATATACACATGTCACTCTGTTACCATAGCAGAAAACTGACCTTGAGATTCTTAGGTATACACAGAACTTGCAGTGAATCACAGAAACAACACGAACAGTAGCATTAACAGTTTGAACATTCATGAAGTGAGAGTCAATAACCTGAATAGGTAGATTGAGGGTCCCACTGAGTGCATCTCACATTCACAGGGTCGCTTTTCGGCACTTACCACACATTTTCAATTGGACTGAGGTTTTGTGACTACAGTTAAATAGAAGCAAGTCTGTTCGTGGTGTTTTAGATTAGAATACCGATATACGCACTATCTTGTAGTGTGACTGTCTGATACTGTAAAAAATTAATGAACAGAAAGTTGGAACTGCTGTAAACGTGTTTGCCCGGACAGTTCTGATTTCCTTCCAAAACGGCTCGCAATATCACGCCATCAGCGTTTCGCCACTGGTAAGAAAATCGTATGATTTTAGATCTAATTTGAGATCATAAATTATGTCTGCTCGTTTACAAAAACAAAAGGTGTTTATTTCCCTTAGAACGTTTCGCAACACTTATCTAAGAAATATTTATTATTTACTGTCACAGTTGTGTCTGCAAGAAAAAGGCTTTGCGCAATGTTACTTGCTGTCTACATGTTTTGTTGTGTAAGTGAAGAATTCCTAAGAATTGACAGAGAAGATGATAGTCGTGTGTGAACATCACTGTGGAAGCATTTATTATAAGCTGCGCAAAATTAACAAACAAAAGATATCTGTACTCACCGATACAAGAACAGCACAAGACAGTACGAATTTTCGCTGATGTAAGCTTCATCGGGAACAAACAAACACACAAGGCAACAAAAAGCAGACGCAACACGGAACGAACAAGGTTTGAAAAGAATATGGAGGGGAAACACAAAAAAGGGAAGGAACTGCCTTTTGTGTTTGTTTGTTCCTAAACAGTCACAGGACGAAATCCTTGATTTGAGATGGGGAAAGCAAAATACCACGAAGCCTGAACAAATACCATAATCTTCACATGCTTACAGATATGTGGACGCACAGCAATTGATCTGTGAAAAACACACTTCGTCACTTGACTTAGATCTAGCGGACTAGTGTGTACACATCACAACAAAGAGAATCACATACCATTTCGTATTGCCGATTAAGCTGGCTCTGTTGCAAACAGTTCCTTGTGGTCTAGCCTCACCAGCATTTTGACAACGAAGAGGCTCAAACTGATACGGTAAAACCCAAGGCTGGCTGAAAACCGGTCCGTACTCCACTTGTCTTTCTCGCTGCTGGAGCCGGCCATGTTTGTTCTTCCAGCTTTGTGACGTAACACACGTATGTGCACAAGGTCATGAGCCAAGACTGCGCGCGCGGTGGAACGATGCAGAACAGCCAAAAAACGTGTCAAAGTATATTTTTAGGGCTACTGTGTTCATTTTTACACACGCAATTGTGGTTAAAGGAAAAGTCCAAGGTTTAGGGTCACTTTTGATACGTTGACACTCTTAATTCATTAACCACAATTGTATGTGTAAAAATGAACACAGAAGCCCCAAAAGTATACTTTGAAACCTTTTTTTGCTGTTCCGAATTGTTCCACCGCGCGCGCAGTCTTGGCTCTTGACCTTTTGCACACGTGTTGACTACGTCACACACTGCTCGAACAAGTATGGCCACTCACAGTATTTACAGCAGCGAGGAAGAGGAGGAGTACGACCACGTTTGAGCCAGGCTATCGTTCTTCCTTGCCAGTTTGAACCACGGAAGAAAGACGAGGAAAGAAGGCCACAAGACGCTGCTCCTAACAGAGCCAGCAGAATCGGCAACACTGACTGGTATGTGATTATGGGGGCGAGGACGCCCCCATTCTATACGGATAGTTTCGAGGTTGACCATGGGCAGCGCCATTTTGTTGTGAAATACGTCATCAGTTTGTGTACACAGGAAGTTGTGACATCCGTCACCCTATGGGAGGGGTGACGTCAAAATTGTTCATCTGTAGAAAGTTGTGAAATCCGTCACCCTATGGGAGGGGTGACGTCAAAATTGGTCATCACAGAGTTTGTGTAACACAGGAAGTTGTGAAATACGTCACCCTATGGGAGGGGTGACGTCAAAATTGTTCAACAAAAACATGATATGTCGCTTTGTGCAGGGTCAACTGCAACAAACTCAAACCGAGCCATTCATACCTTGCTGTATTTGAGTGACTTATATACCCGACATTTTTATTTCTTATTTTTAGCACAGGTGTAGGAAAAATCATGAACCAAAATGTTATTTATTTTCTAATTTAACATTTTTTTTACAAATATGACCATGGTCTTTTAAACATACAGTGACATTAAACATTGTTATGTTAAAAAAAAGAAAAAAGAAAAAAAGCTTTTGTGCACAAATCAGAAAATACATTGTACATTTTACCTACAGGCCAAACGGTGAGTGTCTGTGGCAAAGCCCGACCCAGGAAATTGCACTGATCTAAATTGTCAAGAACAGGCGCTTGCATTTGGATGTGTCCAATGATAGTAGGTTTGGTTGTGATCAATCAGAATAATGTAGGAATAAAAATGTATGACAGTTTAGTATGATGACATGTAATTCACATATGCTGAAATATGATATTATACATCATGTAATATTATTATGGCTGTTGCCATGACCATGAAACCCAACAAAGGTTTAATGTAATGTAATTCAAAATACCAAAACCGAGCACCTATTAATCTCGTCTTTGCGCGTGAAGATTGAGGCCGTCTGCCAGTAGCGGTTAGGTCATACAGTGGAACCCCTCTCTAGCGACCTTTAAAATGTTGACAAAAATCGGTCCTTGTGGAGGGGGGTCCTTACAGAGGGAGGGGGGCGGAGTCAGGGGGCCACAAAGAAAGTCAGATTTAAAAAAAAAAAACCCAGAGAAGTTTGAGTTGCTGACGACCGTTTCCTCAAGCAAACTGCTTCGATTTCATGTTTGACATTGTCGATGGTGTCCACCAGTTTTGGTGCAAGTGTTCTGCGCGAACTTAGAATCCAGTTTCATTCTAGAATGGACCGGGTCCAGGTTGGAATTCTAACCCTGCGCAAGTACAGGGGTGCCATTCTAGAATGAAACCCTTGAATAAAGGGGGCCGTAATGTTTGTGGGTAAGACAGAGTTGTCTTCCCTTGAATTATCTCCACCTGCACCTTCCCTTTGATAAAATGGGGCTGATTTGTCTACCCCTGAAAAAAATCCTTTGGCGATCTTGCGATGTCATGTCATGTCAAGAAAGTTGACACTCCTGAGTACGCAATAAACAAAGGCAGACCATAGCAAGGGGGACTACCAGGGCGGTATTGTTTGCAGGGCAGTTGTTTTTGTGATGAGAGCCGGTTGCGGCCGCTTGCAATGTCAGCGCTGTCTCCCTCTCGGAAATGTCCGGTTTTTTGACAATTTTTTTGACAGACAAACAGACAGACGGTCAGACCGACTAACCGACAGACAGACCAACAGAAGGACAGAGTGAGTTATAGAGCTGTTGTCACAGGTTTTAAAAAAAGTTGACATTATATCTTCACAATTCAGAAGACCAACTTCATGTATATGAATAAGATTAAAAGTTACAACCGAGATCGGCAAAACACTGTCAGTCCGGAAATTTCCGTTCGTAGCGATCAGTGCTGAGTGTCTCTCAAAATCGTAATCACTTTCAGAACATCACAATCCCAATTCACGATGTCTTTGAGTAAAGTGTAAAAAACCCGGAAAAAACCCCAACCAAACACACAAAAAACAAAAACAAACAGAAAATCCACATTTGTGGCTTTGGCTGTGTGATAGTCTAACTGAAATGACTATTCCAACTTGGACCCAAATTCCAACCTTGCGCACGGCCGATTCTAGAATGGACCAGCAACAAGGGTTTCATTCTAGAATGGCACCCCTGTACTTGCGCAGGGTTAGAATTCCAACCTGGACCCGGTCCATTCTAGAATGAAACCGGATTCTAAGTTCGCGCAGAACACATGTACTACCCTGGCCAAGTTTCCTCTCAAGACATCAAAGAGACCGCCCCAGTATACTCTACAGCCTCTGGGCGAACCACCTCTCATAGCTAAAACTGGGTCAATGACCCCTGGGAAGAAGGTCAGTGTCTATAAAATTTTACTCCTAGGCCTGCGGCCAGGGGGGGGGGGGGGAGTATACCGGTACCATTTGAGAATCAGACCAAATGAGAATTGAACCATTTGAGAACATCCTTTTTTTTCAATCACTACATCGAAGGCCTGCGGCCCGGGGTTCACATGGGTTGGTTTGTTTGTTTGTTTCAAACCCACACCCATATACACACATTTCCCATTTAAACCATTTGTCGGCCCCCTGTCGATATTTATCGACTAAGTTCCTTGTTACTACTGTTGTCGCTATCTTCTGCATGCTAGATGAGTAGATCAAAAGTCATGTGCGTTTTCCACTCATCAGTTGTTGTGCTTCTGTTGGTATGTTAGCATGACAGGATTATGCTAAGCTGAGCTTTTCAAGCGTCTTGTTTTTTTACCACTTGGATATTTTACTTGGGACTGTCTACAGTTCAGAATAAATGTATCTGCAGTGTTGTCTACACTTGACGATCTCTTTCCCCTCTGGGAATTCCAAGCACGGTTTTTTTCCGTTTACACAACAAAACATGTTGATAGTAAGTCAAATTGCGTAATGCCATTTTCTCGTACGGAATGACATTGATGTTGATGATAGTTTCATTCATGACAGTAAGACAGTGTTTCGTTTTAGGTAATGCATGGAACCACAAAACAGTAAAAGGGCGCTTTCTAAAATGGCGGCGGTGATTTCAATATTCAGAGATCTATCTCAGGAATATTGCCTTACATGTGCCTATGCCCCTGCAACCTTTTTATGTATTTTAGATCTGCCATGATACGATTTGTAAAACGACGGACGGACATGAGTTATGGTCTAAAAGTGGTGATTTTGGGTATTTATTTTAGGAAGGAAATCGTGCCAGAGATGTTTGGTCAGTAGGGAGGTTGGGAAATAGTTTTTTCAAAGGTAGAAGGACATTTCGAGTAGGCATTGAAAATGAACAAGGATTGTTGTGAATGATGCAGACAAAGCGTGTGTTTGTTTTTTATAAATCAGTGCAGAATTTAATCTTGAGTGAAGCGGTATGTTTTTGAAGAACTCTTCAAAACAGTCTTCGTTCTGTTGAATAGGATGTGTGTGTGTGTGTGTGTGTGGGGGGGCATAATGGCGTGTGCCCGATTTCAACAGAAAAACTAGGAAGATCTATCGTAGATCTGAAAATAAATAATTCAGTGATGAACAAAGATTAATTTATATGTGTGTGTGTGTGTGTGTGTGTGTGTGTGTGTGTGTGTGTGTGTGTGTGTGTGTGTGTGTGTGTGTGTGTGCGCGCACGCGCGATTACCCGTGATGAGGCGACCATTGTGTATAGTGGCTATGTTCCCCAGGCTCCAACAGAAGGCTGAAATCGAATTCTGTGAATGTGATCGTTTATCATGTGATGGAGTAACAAAAGAAGCTTTCTCAGAAATATCCAAAAATGCATACACAGCAGTTCCCTTCTTTTGATTGATGTTTGGTTTGTTTTGTTTCGCAACATGGGACACTGTTCAAAAGACAGTGCAGGAGTATTTTCAAACACCTAGAGGAGACAGGACATTGTTTCTGTTTCACAGTGGCCAGGTCAGTCACGATGTGTGGTCAGTGTTAAAAAGCGACCCTGTTAGATTCAGTCGAAGGGTACTAACACTGCATGCATTGTGAAACCGCGACTAATGGGACTGTTCGTGTTTCTGTAAATCATGGTAAGTTTTGTGCATACATAAGAATCACCCGGGTTTTTTGTGTGTCTCCTATGTGAACGGGGCATGCTGTTATGATTACAGTGTGATCTACTGTTTCAGGTGTCAGTGCGGACATTGCTGCCGGATGCCAACTTCTGTTGAGTGTGTGTGTTGCCACGACGTCAGACAAATCAAACAGAAGGTAGAAGGCCTGGAAGAGCAGGTAGGCTGCATCACAGCACATCCTGGCTTTCGTACCGTGTGCCTGGACATCTACTGCCTGGAGACCGCATACTATTCGTAAAAGCAGGACTACGGGCGTCTAAACTTCAATCTGCATGAGTATGTAACACAACACAAATCAGAAGATTATCATTCGGATATATTTGCATATTCTTACACTGACAAGAGAGTGAAATAGTACATTGTATTGCACAAATAAACAGATCGGATACGTAAACTAGACACAAATACATCGAATCTAATTAAATCTTCATTATAAACATTAACAGTGGAAAATAACAGCATTATTTGTGTGAAATAAATACAAAACCTATTGTAAGACTGAACACCCACCCACAACATTTTCAAGATACAATTTAATTGATGTGGGATTCTTCAGTATGTACACTTTTTACTTGCCGGTGTAGCACGATATTAATCCTACGAGATTTTTACTCCGGAGTCAAAAATTCGTACGAACATGTTACTCTACTCATACACGAGAAAGTTACTCCCCACGACAGGTGTCGATTAAAACAATGTCGAACAAAAATGTAACTCCCCTGACAAATAATTAACAAATACATTAATCCACCCTATCCACATAATTATCAGTATGATTAGAGCTTGTTCATTTTTCTTAAGTTTTGACATCGCAAATGTACCTCATTGCTTAGAATGGGTGTGTAGCTGACGATCGTTGGTGAAAGCCTACAGTAATAGAACTTGGCGGACATTGGTCATTGTCCGATAACTGCCTGCATACAGTATACCTACATAACAGATTCCAACACAAATTTCTAAAGTGAACATGTCATATCTTTATATTAGTGAAGAAAGGGAGGTTTCCGCCTGACATTTATCGAAAAAAAGGAAGACATCTTCTGGAAGGTTTTAGATGCAAAGTTTCATGAAGATCTCAGCAATCATTTTCAAGGAATCGCTACACACGCTTTCTATACGATTTTCGTATGAAAATTGAAATTGTAATCTATTTTCTTGCTGCGGGTTATTGATATATAGATTTTAAATATTTGCCTATATATATGTATATTTGTGACAAAAATGCAGTGCGTTCAATGTTATTCTGGGATTGCTTTACACCACTTGTTTCTTTCTTGCTTTCGCAGGAAATACAGATATGTCGCCTACAGGCAGCTGGTGCGATGGTGTTGGGGGTTTCTCGGCAAAAGCATCAGGGTGCCTCTACCAGCTTGTGCCGTGAAAACGATCAGGGACACTTTCCCAGACGGAGGAAGAGTGGGGTTCAAACTCCCCCAGCTGGAGGGAATCGTGTGACCCTGTGTTGAACAGCTTCCTGCATGGTGGGACGATGGTACTGGGATGCCAGGTGGTCTGGTACATGGTCCACATGATCCCACAAACTTAGTTCCAGGTTCCTGGGGCTGTTAGTGTACTTAGTGTACTCCCGCATCAGATACTCCGTGAGCCGGTCAGCATAGCCTGTGCCCCGCAAATAGAAATACAAATTAAATCGATGAATTTGACTCAAGAAATAACTGTTTGTGGTGATATGCATCGGTATGAATGTATAACGGGTACATTAAATATACCCCCTCTCTTGTGTTACAGTAGATTATCCCTTGTAAATGTATTCTCACGTTCACTACCTTTCTTGTTTAAATGAACTGCTTAAAGTTAAACTTTTAGAAATTTACCCTCACTATTATATATTTTTCGAATTTCTAAGATATGATTTTGTTACATATCTTTTTTAGGACATAGAGTGGGAGTTCCACTAAAACCGGCACGGTTGGCCTAGTTATAAGGCGTCCGCCCCGTGATCGGGAGGTCGTGGGTTCGAACCCCGGCCGGGTCATACCCGTAAGACTTTAAAATTGGCAATCTAGTGGCTGCTCCGCCTGGCGTCTGGCATTATGGGGTTAGTGTTAGGACTGGTTGGTCCGGTGTCAGAATAATGTGACTGGGTGAGACATGAAGCCTGTGCTGCGACTTCTGTCTTGTGTATCACCCTTCGTGGTGGACTGGGCGTTAAGCAAACAAACAAACAATAAAAACATGAAATTCTATATTTAGCGCGCATGTGTGTGTGTGTGTGTGTGTGTGTACGTGTGCGTGTGTGTGTGTGTGTGTGTGTGTGTATACGTACACCTTTCACATTGCTGTGGGTTCACTGTCTGTGCACAGGCAAATATTTTCATGACTGGCGGTGTCCCGTCGGTCTCACTGGGTGCCGATTTTTCGTGACAGCGGCAAGTACAGCAGGGCTTGTTATGGAGTGTCCTTGTTCTCATCGTTTGCCGTTGGGAATCGTGGCAGTTCCCTTTTCCTCTGGAAGTAAAAGAAGAAAGACACTTAGTGTAATGATAATTTGATTTGAAAGTATGCTTGGTCTGGTATTGTCTATTGACCTATTCAGAACATTGAAAATTGAAATACCCACTGAAAGACGTATGGATATTATTATGTGTGTATCCATGCGTAAGTTTCAACACATAAGCTGGTTTTACGTGTCTCAGTCAATGCAGACAAATCACATGCACGATTCTCACAGCTCTCGTCTTTCAGTAGCAATAACTGCACGCTTAGATATTTTATACATAGTAAATTATAATTCAAGCAAACACTGTCAATGTCATGGATTTACATTTGGAGTTTGCGATCATATTTACCCCACGCTTGGCACATATATTGTGTAATGTCTCCACACAAAAACTGACAACGTGTTACTCTTAATCTGCCGCGCCACCCCCCACCCCTATCACCCCCACCCGCTCTTGTTCCTGCCCAGCCCCCATTTTCCACAGCTCAGCTCAGACCGTTATGCAACAGTGTTGCCTGTGGCGCTTCGACGTCAATACATCATCTTTGTAATCCAGCAGTAATAGCCGGACCAAGACACACTAATCTGCACCAATTCACATTTGCTGCGCACCAATATATGGGTGTATGGTCAAAACCAAAAACATCTACTACATCTACAATCAAAGTATACTGACCTTCAAGCAGCTTTGAACGGAGGGTACTGCCAATCGCGACAATACTCTTTGAAACCCCAACCTGTTTTGCTCAAAGTTGATGAAGTCGGTTTGCACGAAATGTTCATTGCAAATGAACCTGCTTTTGCCAGACACTTTTAAATGCGCACGCTTTGCCTGTGGAAACATCTCCAATTTCTATAACAAACTTAGGTTTTTGGTAGGAAATCTGTGGAAGGAAATGCCGCTTGTTGTTTGAGTGTTTTTCCAGTTTGCGGCTGCACACCTACGAGGCATTCTTCCGAACCCAGTTATCACTTTTACACATGCATGAACACCACGCTGGTTGAACCAAAACAAACACTGTGACGTCACAGTGAACCGACGTCACAGTGAACCAAAAATCACGTGACCACAACATGACCCCAGGCGGCTTGTCTTGGTTAGCCCACCAATAATAAATGTTCAATTACAACAACAACAAAATTTTTAATAATTTTTAAAATATTTTTCCTGAGATGTTTATAACATTTGGCATTCGATATTCAAGCTTTCGGAGATACTTCAAAACCTTGAATTAAGAGTGTCAACATATCAAAAGTGACCCTAAACCTTGGACTTTTCCATTAAGAAAATGTGTCACCACCGTCTCTTATTTTTTGTATCAGCATGACACTCTTGTCCACAAAAGACATTTAAACTTTGCAAAGAGAATTACAATGCATAACATAAAAATCGGAACTCTAACGCAGAAGAGCTTGCCAACTAAACCGTTCTGTGAGTTTGCAAAAAATTAAAGGCAGAGTAAGCCTCCCGTAAACCATCACAGATACGGTCAGGCTTTTACACACAGTACAAACACCCTTTCATTTAAACACTCACCAATTGAGAACATCCTAGGTGCCCTCCGTAAAGAGCGAACAATTTTCAAAGAATTTATTTTTGCGTGGTTTATCTTACCCCTGAGCCATCGTGAACCCGTGTGATCCAGTTTTCCTTTTTCACAATGCAGTCGTCAGTTAGTCATGAATGCGACTCGATGTGAGCTTATCAACAATAGCATGTTTTTTATGCACGAAACAACGGCTGTGGTTCACAAGAACTCTAGCGATGGCTTTTGACTGTTGAGAGGAACGGCGATTTGCACTGATAAACCTTCGTCTGCTACGACCCTTGCGTGACCCTGCTTCCGGGCTTTTCTTTTTTTTAAACTTTCACAACTTCGAATTGTTCTGATCTTGTCTTGATGAAAAACGAATTCTTGTATGATTAAAGAATGTTTGTGTTACAAGCTGTCAATATATTATTAGATTTTAAAAGTTAGGTCTAGCGCAAAAACGAGGCGCTGTTGTTGTTAACGAACAAGTCTACGAAAATACATTCCTTGAAAATGTCTCACGCTCGACAGAAAGCAGCCAGGATGTTCCCGTTCGGTGAGCGTTCAAATGGAAGTATGCTTATACTGTATTTAGACGCTCGGGGAGCTCTGTGATGGTTTACGGGAGGCTTACTGTGCCTTTAATTAAATAGGTACGAAGTTTTGGGAAAAGATCTTTGAAGGTGTGTACGTGAAGGTGTGTCTAAACTACAGCACAATAAAAGTAATGCTTCTTGACTTCTAAAAGTTAAATTCACCATAAAAAATTTCAAAAATGACTTATTTACGACTGTATCAGCAATGACTGCCCGCCCCTTTAACAACTTTCTGTGTGATATGTCTAATGTCAAGAAGTCCCCCAGCCTCTATCCTGTTGACCAACTCCAGTGCAAAAGTTCAGGGGGTGTAACAGTACCTTACCAATGCCCCTTTCTCTGAAAGCACTGTATGGACTAACTGGGACTCAGGTAAAGCAGACAGAGTGGTGTGGAAACCGGGTAAAATAGCAATGGTTGGGGCTGGACGAATTTTGATGGATCGAGGTAAGTGTGTACGAGTGTAAGAGTGAAAGAGAGAGATAATGAGAATGAAAGAGGATGGGGATGTGGTTGTCAGTGTGTGTGTGAGAGTGTGAGTGTGTGTGTGTGTGTGTGTGTGTGTGCGTGTGTGTGTGTGTATGTGTGTGTATGTGGTGTGTGTGTGTGTGTGTAAATGCGTGCGTGCGTGAGTGTGTGTGTGTGTGTGTGTCTGTGAGAGAGAGAAAGAGAGAGAGAGAGAGAGAGAGAGAGAGAGAGAGAGATTTCTAGAAAAAGACAAAAACATCCGTCGATTCAGCATTAGTGGTCAGATCCGGAAATGCATGTACAGTTACTTCAAAACAACCCATTAGGCTACATGGCCCGATGTTATTTGGAAAATCCGGTATTTCTGCCGTTTCATGGTTACAGGGCACGAATGTACGTGTGGTTGCGCATGTATTTGTGTGTGCATGTTTTGGGCGTGCGTGTGTGTGTGTGTGTGTGTGTGTGTGTGTGTGTGTGTGCATGTGCGTGCGCGTGTGTGTGTGTGCGTATGTGTGTGTGTGTGTCAGTGTGCGTCTATGAGTGTGCGTGTGTGTGTGTGTGTGTAAGCGTACCGGCGTGTGTGTATGCCTAAGCGTACGTGTGTGTGTGTGCATGTGTGTGTGTGCGCGTGTATGTGTGTGTGCGTGTGTGTTTCTGTGTGTGTGTGTGTGTGTGTGTGTGAGTGTGTGTGTGTGCGCGCGTGCATGTCTGGATGCGCGAGTATGTGTACTCTTATTATTCGTTTATAAGTTCACTTGTCTATATCAGTGTGCGCGTGTCTGTGTAAGTGTCTGCTTCTGTGTGCTCTTGTCTCCGCCTGTTTGCGCGTACGATGAGTGTTATTGTTGGTGTGCTTGAATCTGTCTCCTCATCACTGAGTAATCGGAGGTTTATGCAACATGCGCTCAACGATTTTGCTCCATGTACTTCCTTGTTCTACCTGTGTGAATTCTCAGTTTGTGTGTGTGAGTTCGTTGTCTTCTGTTTGCGGAAAACCCCTAAGGGCCTAACAAATAAAAAAAAATAAAACTGTTCAAACCTTGGATAAACAAGTGGGCTTTAATTAGCTCACAAAGTATCCTTTGGAAAGAGAACACTTTGAAGCAGCTACTATTCGCTTTCGAGGTGAGACATGAACTCGTTAACAAAGAGTGGAACGCGTATAGAGAACCATTAGAGAACAGACAACTATTGCGAAACGCCGCTTCATGGTCCGGTGCTTGCAATGAGAAAATGACTTCTCTTTTTTTTTCTTTTCTTTTTTGTTGATCATCCAGTACATAGCTGCCAGCAAGGTCGCGTCGATGTTAGCCTAATGGGGGCGTTCTTACGAAATGTCATGTCAGTGTGTATGATCAGTCACGCGTGACAATTATGCATGTAACCTCAGTCAAGGTCAGGTGGAATAATCCATCGTATTCGCTGGTCATGGATCACTGAGCACGAAAAGGTAACATGGAACGCTGAAAGAGCAGAAGATATATCGAAAAGGTCAAGGCAGTACCAGTACAGTGATCGACCAGTGAAGAAGTAATACACAAATAGGGGAAGGGCTCCTAATATGGACCACTTTTTGTTTCATGCTGATAACTTGCTTGTTTTCTTGCGAAGAAGTTTCATTTTGTGTTTGGTAGTCCTTCTCTCTTAGGTTAACCGTTAGGCCTAATTAGAGTGAAATAGCTTTGATAGATATTCAGCAAAAATTAAATACAGAAAAAATCACAAAGGGTCCATATTAGGAGCCTGGGCGCCTAATATGGACCAGTGAAGCGGCCTTCACGAATCACTGTAAAAAGCCCCCTATACTTCAAAATAACACGATACAACTTAGTGTGCAAGTCAGACTAATTCAAATATGCTTTAGATTTAGCTGTTTCGGGTTGATGAGAGCATTATTTGAAGCACACCAGGAAACTAAAGAAGCTTATCAAAAACAGAGTGAAAATAAGTGAAATTATCAACTTTTACGAAAAGAAAACTATTTGTTATATTTTTTTAAATCTCGAGGGCGAGTTATGGGTTATTTCCAGCAAGCTTCTTAATGAATTAATGAAAATAGGCTTTAGCTTTTATTTTCTTCGATTTGTTGAAGGTGGTCCATATTAGGGGACTCACACATACTTTGAGATTTTGCTGTTATGTTTTGTTTGCAGGAGAAACTCGGGGTCAAGACTGCTAAATTGTAACAAATACGGTCTTAGCTGTCATATAATGCAATTTTTGTGTTATAAAAGCGTTGGCTGTGGACAGAAACGAGTTCGTTTTAGGCGGCAAATTTAGAGTGAACCATGCCTAAAGTGAAAAAAAAGAGAAAAAGCCTAACGGTTTTGAGGTTTGTGTTTCTGCAACTCTTTTGACATGTGCAAGTTGTCCAGAGAGGGTGAATACAGCCAATAAAAAAAATTTGAGCGCTCTTGCGCCGTTAGTTTGTCAGAACAGGAGGTGGTCCATATTAGGAGCCGGTCCATATTAGGAGCCCTTCCCCTACAAACACATTCGATGGAGTGCGCCTCAGATCACTTTTGATGCAACGATTTCTCGTATTGTCGCATATGAGAATATAAACAGTCAAAATATTTACACAACTATCCCACAAATACCTTTAGTGTTGCCAGCCAAACGACACTGTAGGCTATGCGGTTTGTTAGTTCGCATCATCCGCCAAAATGTAAATAATATTTCCCATAAACACTATCCGGCGGGGCTAAAAACTGTGTGCGACAGGCCACACGGGAACCAGTACTATGTTGTCCACTTTTCTTACGTAAAGTACCCAACACGGTAAGAACTCACGCTCTCGTCGAGACTATTCGACCGGCTTCCATGTTGGCTTTTGACGTAATTAACTCATGTGCGGGACCTGATCAAGTACATCGATACTCTTACGCGACCGTCCAGCACAATGATAACATTTCTCGCAAAATTGCAGTATTCGACTCTTTGCAAGACAGTCATTGAAACATGTCCAGGTTTCCAAGTCTTTTTGTTTTAATTTAAAGGGACAGTGCAGCTTCCATTTCCCTGCACAGATACCTATGGGCTTTGATGCGTGCCATTGGTATCTGAGCAGGGAAACGGGAGCTGCACTATTCCTTTGAATTAAAAGAAAAAGACTCCGGCTTAAAGGTACCTTTCTTCTCGCTTAACCCTAATGTCAGCAACCACGGATCTGTCCGGGCTGTTACGTAGGATGAGAGCAGTTATCTACTGGAACACATACCCAAATTACACTGTCTGACTAGCCTACTTTCTGTTTGTTTGTTTGCTTAACGCCCAGCCGACCACGAAGGGCCATATCAGGGCGGTGCTGCTTTGACATATAACGTGCGCCACACACAAGACAGAAGTAGCAGCACAGGCTTCATGTCTCACCCAGTCACATTATTCTGACACCGGACCAACCAGTCCTAGCACTAACCCCATAATGCCAGACGCCAGGCGGAGCAGCCACTAGATTGCCAATTTTAAAGTCTTAGGTGTGACCCGGCCGGGGTTCGAACCCACGACCTCCCGATCATCTTACCACTAGGCCAACCGTGCCAATCTTAACTGTATAGCTCATGTGTTGTGACATAATAACAACACCCAATCTTAACTGTATAGCTCATGTGTTGTGACATAATAACAACACCCAATCTTAACTGTATAGCTCATGTGTTGTGACATAATAACAACACCCAATCTTAACTGTATAGCTCATGTGTTGTGACATAATAACAACACCCAATCTTAACTGTATAGCTCATGTGTTATGACATAATAACAACACCCAATCTTAACTGTATAGCTCATGTGTTGTGACATAATAACAACACCCAATCTTAACTGTATAGCTCATGTGTTGTGACATAATAACAACACCCAATCTTAACTGTATAGCTCATGTGTTGTGACATAATAACAACACCCAATCTTAACTGTATAGCTCATGTGTTGTGACATAATAACAACACCCAATCTTAACTCTATAGCTCATGTGTTGTGACATAATAACATCACCCAATCTTAACCCCTTCACTGCCCACCCCGTATGTAATACGTGGACATTTTCGGTTTGTCCTACGCCCATAACCGTATCTCATACGTGGGATTTGTGTTAACAATATTTCAGGACATTTCTGAAAACTAAATGGGAGGTAACCACTGTCCAAGTACTTGTAGGGGTTCTAAACACAGTTCTTTCCCTTAGACCGTTCGGATAATGCTGTTATACTGTGGCAGTGAAGAGGTTAACTGTATAGCTCATGTGTTGTGACATAATAACAACACCCAATCTTAACTGTATAGCTCATGTGTTGTGACATAATAACAACACCCAATCTTAACTGTATAGCTCATGTGTTGTGACATAATAACAACACCCAATCTTAACTGTATAGCTCATGTGTTGTGACATAATAACAACACCCAATCTTAACTGTATAGCTCATGTGTTGTGCCATAATAACAACACCCAATCTTAACTGTATAGCTCATGTGTTGTGACATAATAACAACACCCAATCTTAACTGTATAGCTCATGTGTTGTGACATAATAACAACACCCAATCTTAACTGTATAGCTCATGTGTTGTGACATAATAACAACACCCAATCTTAACTGTATAGCTCATGTGTTGTGCCATAATAACAACACCCAATCTTAACTGTATAGCTCATGTGTTGTGACATAATAACAACACCCAATCTTAACTGTATAGCTCATGTGTTGTGACATAATAACAACACCCAATCTTAACTGTATAGCTCATGTGTTGTGACATAATAACAACACCCAATCTTAACTGTATAGCTCATGTGTTGTGACATAATAACACCCAATCTTAACTGTATAGCTCATGTGGCGATGAGAGACAGTTTTCTTGTTAGACATTATCACTTTAAGGGTGGCGTTTACCCTTGAGAAAAAAATAGCAAAAGTGACAGGCATTTTTATCAAATGATTGTTTTTGTAAGTTTAGATATTGCTTGAGCGGTTTTTCATATAAGATAATGTATGAAACTTGAGTATGGGATTTCAGACTTTTGCACAAATCACTGCTGAATTAATGCGTCAAAATTACAGGGAAAAAAATATTGTCGAGCTTTTGAATACATGATTTCAATCATTTCTTTATAAATGCTGTTTATCTTTTTTCTTTGTGACAGGTCAATTGAGCGAGGATCCTATTTCAAAATTAAAATCTTGTCACTTCTTACTTTCATGAATAGACTCCAACCTTAGATGTTGTTTTGATAATTCCTCAGTAGATTTCCTTTTGATCTGGTCCTCAGCGATAATAAATGAAATCGCTGTACTTTGATTTTCACCTTTGATCGAAGTATTTCCCAATACTTGCTTCAAAATCGGCGAAGCGAGAAATCGAGCTTTTTGTTCACACATTCTCTGTTCGTCTATAGTACAGAAACACAAAGAGGAGCGAACAAAGCAAGGGGAATAATCCCCTTCCAATCAACCGTGCTTGTTGCCACGGCTTCATACAAGGAATTACACTTTTCTTTTTTGTTTGCGTCGCTACGATTAAAGGTACCTTTTCCCTGTAAACCATCGTGCAAATCACGATAGACTCGTCTCGGTCTTTACATTTACATTCCATTTCATTTCCATAATTTTATCATCCAATTGCTAGAAAATTCCGGTCGCTGACTCTCAGTCACTGGAAAGCTAGCAGCAACGCAGTCGCGCTACCCATTTGCATGTGTGTTAAGGTGTAACCAGAGATATAATTAGACATTTCTATCTACTATGGGTGTAATCATTTAGCACCCACACTTACGTCAGAATGACCGAAAACTTTTACGTGCTACAGTTGTTGTTGTTGTTGTTGTTGTTGTTGTTGTTGTTGTTGTTGTTGTCACAAGTTGTTGGTGTTGATGCTGTTGTTGTTGTTGTTGTTTTTGTTGTTGTTGTGTAACACTATATCGTAACACAGCGGATGTAACACAAAAGCTGTTATAACAGCTCCTGAGGCTGAACAATTGAAATGGTTTAATTTTCAAAGGAACTTTTGTTGCACTGTTCCTAATTCTGTTATACGCATTACGCTTGTTCAGTCTGTATATGGTTTACATATACCCTGTATCGTCTGAGATAAGGATCCGTGTGAAGAATATGGTTGAAGTCTAAAAGGTTTAGGTCAATACTGCGCGTTTACAGTTAGACGTTTTGGGACCACTGGGATTGTGATTACAGTTTGAATGATGTTGTACGATTTAAAGGCACACTCGTCCCCGTTTAAAAAATTCATCTCACCATCTCAGATCTGCTAGGTTTTTACATGATATAAGACGTTCTCTCTATGCACGGTGGGATGTTTTTCATGAATAAATGTTGTTGCTTTTTAAGAAATAAATCCATTATAAAATGCCAACTCATAATATTACCAGGAAGCACGGGCAGGGTGTTGAATTTTGGTATGTGACCAAGTGAAGGGATGGTCTTGTCTCGTGTAAAGCATGGGCAGATCTGAGGTGGCGAGTTGAGTTTACACAAGAAGGAGTGTGCCTTTAAATATATATATATCTCACTTCAAACGTCAGTGGGTAAAAATATGTGGCTGTTATTGTCTTCTCTGTATTCAGTGGTATGTTTGACTTTAAAGATAGTACACCTAAAGCGCCATTTTGAAAAGTTTTCTAACAGTTTGGACCTTAAAAGTTCAAAGGACTTTCGTTGTATTTTAGCTTAGGAAACACCTGCAATGATTTTTCTCAAAACTACTCTGAAACTATGCCAAATAATTAATGAATTTTAATCAGCGAAAGGTTTGCTTTGCCCAGCTTTCCTGTGTCAGGAGTCCGGACTTCCGTCCATCATCTTGTTTTATTTACGCATATAATTTTTCATCAAAAAAATAGATGTTTTATCACAAAAAATACTTGATTCATCACAAAATATTTATTCAAAAAAACAAATTATTAATCACAAAATGTAATACTTTTCTCCACAAAAAAAGATGTTTCATCACAAAAAATACTATATTCTCACAAAATTTATATTACAAAAGAAAAACACTTTTCATCACAAAAATTAATAATTTGAGCACACACAAAAAATATAAGTATAATCAGTTCAAATATCGGCATGTCTGACCCTCTGACTATTACAGCAACATGAATGAGGTTACCAGATTTGATGGCGTCTGCATTGGTAAGCAGACGTCCAAACAGCGAGTGTTCTCTCCGGCATGGTTGCAATGGCTTTACATGACCCCGGCCTGACCCTTGCAGAAGACATTCGGAAGACTTGTACTAGAGACTATTACTGTCTCTACTGCCTTATCAACGCTGGCTTGGCTTTGGATGCGCGCCCACGTTTTCGTTTTTGGCCGATCAGCACTGTTTTTGCTGCCGCTGGTGCATCACACATTTTTAGTCTGATTTCCATTCCGAGTGAATGCTTGCAGATGCTGGATTTCATGAACTTAGGGCAATTACAAGTTGTCATTCTGTCAGCATTCAGCAACACTGTCCACATCGTAAATTTCGACAGCTGATGTATGCCTCTAGTGTGTTCCAAGATGCTTTCGCAAAGTGGTGTTTCTGTTGGTCAGCTGCTGACAGGAGGTCTGTTCGGAGACTTTCTCCAGCGACGTAGATGAGGTTACCAGATTTGATGGCGTCTGCATTCGACGAGGCCCATTGGTAAGCAGACGTCCAAACAGCGAGTGTTCTCTCCGGCATGGTTGCAATGGCTTTATAGGACGGGTGAGACGTGTCTCTCTCAACGGACCAGTTTTTCAGAAGGTCAAGCTCGACCACGCTCAGGAATCTTGCCAGCTCCAATCTCTCTTATCTTTGATTTTGACTAACTGTTTGTCAACGTTCATGACTACGTGAGCCCAGCACATGATCCTTTTATCCGGCGCATGGCCATCGGAAATCAAGTGCGTCGGAGCAAACGATTCTTCACCAGATGAGACGAGGCTTACGCCATGCGCGACCGACGAAAACACAAACGAAAAATCCTTGTGAGTTTCCGTTTTCGTGACAGCCAAGCACAAGGGGTGAAATTTACGATTTACGTCAGAAAAGCCCAAAATTAATACCGGGAATCCCTGCCAAATGAGTTTGTAGGTGGCATTAGCTTGGACATTCCTTGTTTTAGACCCCAGCTTCAAAAGTCTTTTCGTGGACATACAAATCCGGAAGAACTTGGACTCTCTTTCGCCGTACTCACAATCAAAACCACAAACAAAGGGCGCATCATCATCTTCAGGGACAACATTTCGGTTTTCGGCCCAGGCGGAAAGCTCTCCAAGAGAAATGGTATGTTTTGCATATTCGCGGATTTTCATTGTAGAGGGGTAGTTGGTGAGCTGGCTTCAGTGGGCATCGCTTGACACCCTCTGTTGCGAAGGGCAACCAAAATTCCTCTAGGTTTCTGGATACCGTCTTTAAACAACGCGTCAATTTCCGATTTTGTACGTTGGGTAATTCAGCGTGCTGCCTTTTGTTGTGAATGCTCATGTTCGCCAGTCTCATATACATCCACAGTTCCACACACGCATCTTCAGCTTTATAGAGAAGAAACACTTCGGCAGGGCAGCTAGATCCGTGTTTACATCGATAGTAAACCTTCTTCCCGTCATAGGTTTTTGTAGCGACGGTGATGTACCAGGAATCCTTGGGAACATGATCGAGGGCTTCTGCAGAATCTTGAAACGTGTTTGTCCTCGCCCAATCTTTTCCCTCTCCTCGTCTTTTTTTCGGTGGAGGCTCTTCATGTTCATCTTCTTTAGGCGAGTCCGTCAAACCGAAAGTAATTGGAGCAATAGGTGTAAATTCCTCTCCCATCTTGGTTTTGCTTTTCTTGCCAAAGTGAATGCAGCAACTAACAGGGAAAAGCAAAATCAAAATACAAGAAGCGATAGAAAACTGATCAGTATCACGAAGTAATGAGTCCAGTGATTGAGTAGTGAGTCCAGTTCAGTCTCATACAAAGAAAGAAAACAAGCTCAGGGAAGAATATCACTCACATTGGAACGACAAGCACTCAATCATACATTTTTGTGAATGTTTTATTTTATTTGTTGATTTGAGTATCTTTTCTGTTGATTAAACAGTATTTCTTTTGACGAACTAAATTTATTTTAGAAGATACAGTTATTTTATTGATAATTGATTTTTTTTTTTTAATTTAACTCTTTTTTTTTTTCACAGTTCAAATTTCTTGTGATAATGTAAATATTTCGTGATAAAACCATTATTTTTGTGAAAGCATCATTTCTTTTGACGCATTAAATGGGTGCCTTTTATTTAGTCCTCATAGATACCCACTATGATACGTCAAAGCAGACTAGACCTTGGATTGAGGAAGTCAAAACTACAGTCTAGCTTACGCATGCAAATTCCGTGCCATACAGGGCTAAAAACAATGCCACTTGGGGAATATCACGGGCTGAACTGAATGACTACCAAACACAGCATTTCGATTTAAACAATAGAGCGCTCAAACAATATTTCTAAGACCTTCCTCATGTGTGTTGTCATCTATTCAACTCCCAAAACGAAGTCTGTAGCTTTCAGCTCAATTTCAAATTGGTATCTCTAGGAAAAACGCATGAAATACGCAGGGTCAAAAGGTAGGACAAACATTATTACTGGCGCAAAAAGGAGTCACAATGAGAATTAGAGTCTGGGATTTCCACTCAAAACACAGCCGTTTTCAATTTGAATAACTCAGCGCTCAAACGTATATGTTAAGGTATTCCTGGTGTGTGGTTACAGAATTACAATCCCCAATCTGAACTGTAGCCTATAGCTCTTGGAGCAATGAGAGACAGTTTTCTTGTTAGACAGTTATCATTTTTTTTAAATGTAAGACTTATGCTCCCTTATCCTCGCCTATTTGCCTGTCACTGTCCATCAAAAGCGTGCACCCCAGGGCGACATATTAATCCGGATTGCACAAAAACTGAGGTTTTGATATCATCAACCACATGCGCCCAAAATCAATTAAAAAAAACCTATGGGAGCCATTATGAGCAAATAGAAACTATCGTCTGGTCAACCCCCACCACACACCGGGGACTGTGTTCCGCCTTATTTCAGCCGGGCTCGTTGTTCCTCCGTTTTCAGCCGGGCTTGGTGTCACACAAACGTAAGTGTCTGCACTAAAGTACAAACTATGTCTTCTAGAAAACTCACATCCGAAAACGGATGGTTTTTGCACTAACCTAAGTGATTTGTCTCTCTATTGCTGTTTTTTTGTATCTGACTAGGTTTAGTATGTGACCCGCATCGGCTTGAAATACTTGCGGGATGTCGCTTTTTGGGCTCACAAACTGATCAAAATGAAGAAATGATAAGCAACGGTATCATGTTATGGCTTTTCTGTATCATAAGTTTGTTCTATAGTTTCTTGCTGCTATGCTGATGCATTTTCCCGAACCTGCTTTAAACCTCAAAGCTACGAGGGAATCGCATGAGACTGAGTCGCAGACTTGTCGTAGCTGTTTTCTACGACTGAGTCGGCTGTGTGACAGGGTAAATCGCGCGACTCAGTCGCATGTGTGACAGCCCTCTTAAGGCATTGAGGCAAGAGAAGTAAAACCAAAACCCATGTCAGTCGAGTTTCGTTCCGCGCTGGACACCCATGTGTTCCGAGCTGGGACATCATATCAACTGAAAGTGTTCCGCGCTGGGACCACTTCTTAGATGAGATTCGCATATCTTGTAGCCAAATTTAACGCGTTTTGAGGGATTTTCTCAACAGATGGAGGTGTCAGCTGTTACCCTGGATAGCTTTCTGGATATCAGCAGTGAAGTAGAGGTTGCCTCAAGCACAAGTGCTGGTCTGCCACTGACGTCAACCCCTAAGCGGTCACAACCGGAACGTACTGGCCATCTTTGTCCGCATTGTGGAAAGAGCTACGGTAACACCAGAGTTATAACAAGACATATGAGACTGCACCATGAAGACAATTGTAGTGTTGAGTGCCAAATCTGCCACAAGCGCTTCAGAGAAGCGAGTAATTTGCACGCACATACAAACTCTGTCCACCTAAAAGCCAAGCCATACTCTTGTTTTCAGTGCAACAAGAAATTTGCTGACAAGCGTAATGTCAACCCCAAGAGGCACAGGTGCACAGCTATAGATGCTAGGGCCGCTTGTGAACATTGTTCCAAGACCTACAGCAGCAGGAAAAAGTCTGCATGATCATGAAAAGCGCGTGCACTTTAATCTGGGGTATTTTTGTGTCAAATGTTCGGCACAGTTCAAGTTTAGAGCACAGCTGCGTCATGCCAGGAAATGCACGATCTGACCTTGTGTACTAAGATGCCGTGATTCTTAACTTGGCTCTATTCCGTTTGTTCGGGCAATTTTAGCCAGCAGAGTAAAAAAAAACAATTCAACAATAAATTCCGTTTGTTTTTTTATGAAAGTGTAATGGGTAGGGTGCGCCTGTTTGTGTGTGTGTGTGTGTGTGTGTGTGTGTGTGTGTGTGTGTGTGTGGAGGAGGGATGGTTACATTTTTTGTATGGCAGAAATACTATGATCTGATTGGGAAACATTCTTTTTTCCCTGGTAAAGAAATAGAAAAATGCTTTTACGTGAGTTACATGTTGCAATTACAGAAGAATTCATTCAGTTGCTGTCCAAATGTGGTCGATAATTAAACATTTTTTCGTGTGTTTGTTTTTTTCTGTTGTTGTGTTTTATTCTCTAAATTTTTTAACATGTAGTTTTATTCCAACCATACTGATGTCATGTGGGCAAGATATTTTTTACAATGCAGGTAACTCTGTTTGATTTGTTAACGTGTACGTTTTTTAATAATTGATCTTTCTTTTCCTTTTATGCTATGTTTTACCTTATTTAATCTCTTGCGGCATGCCCGCGCGAAGGTGTGTACGTGTGTGTGTGTGTGTGTGTGTGTGTGTGTGTGTGTGTGTGTGTGTGTGTGTGTGTGTGTGTGTGTGTGTGTTAGTCACTTAAGTGCGGTCAAGTAATTTGTGTGTGGTTTTGTTTGCTTTCCTATGGAGTTGAAATGGGGGGGGGGTCGTTGTCTACTTTGAAAAAATATCAGTCGAAGAAAAGAGTGATACAGTTAAAAGAAAATTGTTCTCATTGACTGTGTGTGCGTCTGTGTGTGCGCGCGTGCGCGTGTGTTTTTGTGTGTGTGTGTATATGTGTATATGCGTGTGTGTGTGTGTGTGTGTGTGTGTGTGTGTGTGTGTGTGGGAGGGGGTGGTTACACTTTATTGTGGCTGAAATACTATGATGTAAGGGTTTTTTCCCTGGTAAAGAAATGGAAAAATCTTTTTACATGAGTCACATTTTTGAAAAAACATAAAAGTCTAAAAGTCTAACAGAAGTGTGCAAACCCCTCACACTGCACTATTGAGACTATCTGTATACATGGAACAGCATATTTAACATCGTTGTAACACATATAGGCTACTAATGCCTACATTTACACACTTGCAGAGGAACAACATCTTTTAATTTCCATAACAATTGCACATCTTTCTGTCATTTCCTAGGGCCCAGCGCGGAACAAAAGCAAGCCCAGCGCGGAACGCAGACAAAAATGTAGGGGGCCCAGCGCGGAACAAAACGTACACCACTTGCTTGTTTTGATTGCTTCTTATGATTGCTTCTTATGAAATAATGATGACGTATTGAAGCACGAAATTGATACAGATGAACATAGCTATCTTTCTTTCTTTCTTTCTTTATTTGGTGTTTAACGTCGTTTTCAGCAAGGTTATATCGCGACGGGAACATAGCTATACCCAAAATAGTAACAATAGAGGAATATTTGTTGTTCAAATCCATGTTTGAGAGAAATTTACATTGAACCTTCATTTTTCACACAAAAATCCGCATGCAGGCCTTACATTCGGCCACTGTCAAGTAGCCAGATAATCAATAGACGTAAGTAGCTGTCTACAAAGAAAGCAATTATTCCCCTTTCTACTGATATTCATCAGTTTTAGCTTAGACAAGTGTAAAAGTCATAGTTTGTGTTTATATGAAGACACTTACGTTTGCGTGACATCGGGCCCGGCTGAAAACGGAGGAACAACGAGCCCGGCTGAAATAAGGCCGCGGAACACAGTCCCCGGTGTGACTCGACCACGTTTGGCGGTTAGAATAAATGCAACGATCGGCTGACGTGATCATAAACCACGGAACCGTAACAGCGAAAGGAAAAGTTCAGTTGTCAAGCTGATTAAATCTGGGCAAACGTTTCTTTTCCGAAAAAAAAACACCCGTCAGAACTGACAAGTCAGTCGAGTGAGCTCAAATCCTCAGAAGCAGACGATAAGGGGCGTGTTCAGACGGACCAATCCTCACGCGCAGTGCGAACCACCAGCCAATCAAATGTCGCGAGACACTCACACACCCTCGCGTTGTCGAACTGCATTATTATGTGTTTCTTTTCGATCCGAGTATAAATACCGGAAAACCGGCGAATTGCCTACATTTGTGGAGGAACCGTATCCAAGTGTTGGGTTGGCGAGTGCTGGTTTGGTATTCCGAATTTCCTGCCCCAGTCTGAAGGTATGTTATCGTGATTTTAACATGGCATCGATCACTGAAGATAGAGTCAAGATTCTATGTTAGATGAGGCTGATGCTTATTTTTGTCGAGTAACAACAGTGCTGACAGTGCCGACAGAACTAATCGCATGACATCTTCGCTTGCTGTCTGTCGTCTCGCGATGGTTTTTAAGAATGCAGAGAAAAGTCACAGATTTGCGATGACTCTACAGATGTGGTTGACCAAAGATTGGTCGGCATAATCCTGACAGGGTTTGTCACCGCGCAATAGGATAAGGGTCAGTTTGGTGTGTCAGTGTGTGTGTGTGTGTGTGTGTGTGTGTGTGTGTGTGTGTGTGTGTGTGTGTGTGTGAGAGAGAGAGAGAGAGAGAGAGAGAGAGACAGACAGACAGACAGACAGAGAGACTGAGACACACACACACACAAGAAAGGCCGGAAGATATTAGTAGTTTGGGCTTCAGTTAAATTGAAAAGTAATCATTTCGGCGGAAAACAGTCGATTGGGATAAGAATAGAGCACGTGTTTGGTGGAGGGGGGGTGGGGGGTGGGCCGGTGGAATGCCTGTTGCGAATGTTTGTGACAAAGAATTAGCGCAGCAGAACCGGAATGAAAGCCTTAGTGTGTCTTAGAGAGAGAAAAAGAGAGAGAGAGAAGGAACAGTTAATATAAATGCCTGTTTGCAATGTCATACAAGTTACACAGAGAGAGAAAGAGACGGTCCTTGTGTTTACTTCAGTAGATGCTCGTGGGAGAGGGGTGTGGGGGGGGGGGGGGGTGGAAAAATGCATTTAGATCCCGTTTCAATGAACTTGTTCTATGTTTACTTGACATTGCCGTATTGGCAGAACACAGAGCTCTCTCACGGCGCACACAGCTCCACCCATGTTACAAAGTTGTGCTACTATATATATATATATATATATATATATATATATATATATACGACTAGTGTCTGTCTGTCTGTCTGTCTGTCTGTCTGTTCGCGATGCACGGCCAAAGTTCTCGGTGGATCTTTTTCAAATTTGGACACCGTATTCAGCTACACCCCGGACACAACCTCATCGATGAGATATTACAACACGTGCTCTCAGCGCGCAGCGCTGTGCGCGCTGAACCGATGTTTGTTGTTGTTGTTGTTGTTGTCTGGATCCACTACCAGTAACTCTTCCTTATCTTCTCCAGTGTTTTCAGCCGCGATTATCTCCCTTCCTCCGTGTGGCGTCAATCCATATTCCCGTTACTAGGTTACTATTTTTAGAAGGTCACTACACGTTACTATTTTTAGAAGGTCTCCAGTGTTTTGCGCAAAGCCGGGTCCCAGGCGCAGCCCGGTATTCGGCTCTACTTCTTCCCGGCGAAGCCGGTACCCGGCGAAGCGGGTAATCATCTAGTATATATATATACGACTAGTGTCTGTCTGTCTGTTCGCGATGCACGGCCAAAGTTCTCGGTGGATCTTTTTCAAATTTGGACACCGTATTCAGCTACACCCCGGACACAACCTCATCGATGAGATATTTCAACACGTGCTCTCGGCGCTGAACCGATTTTGGTGGTTTTTTTGTCGGGATCCACTACCAGTAACTCTTCCTTATCTTCTCCAGTGTTTTCAGCCGCGATTATCTCCCTTCCTCCGTGTGGCGTCAATCCATATTCCCGTTACTACGTTACTATTTTTAGAAGGTCACTGCACGTTACTATTTTTAGAAGGTCTCCAGTGTTTTGCGCGTTTATCTCCTTGAAAGCCGGGTCCCAGGCGCAGCCTGGTATTCGGCTCTACTTCTTCCCGGCGAAGCCGGTACCCGGCGAAGCGGGTAATCATCTAGTATATAATGTACTGATTGAGTTGTCACCGGTACCACGTACACGCACGATTACTACTGACATAATCAGTGTAAGCCCCCGGCGAGTGTTATACATACGTTTAGCGCGATTCAACGCTGTTACAATGGTCAGTACATTCATGCAGACCTAACCAAAGAGTCTTTTTTATCACGTGAGTCCAGTGACATTTGTGGTGACCAGTTGACTGGTACACAGCCAGTCCAGTCCAGTCATGGACAGTCAGTTCAAGGAGAACCACAGGCACATGACCCCGGGTGGTTTTTGTTTCGTGTGTGTGAGGGGTGGGGTTAGCGTTGCGGAGTCAGTACGTCAGTGTGTGTGTGCCAGTATGTGTGTGTTTGTTTTTGTGTGTGTGTGTGTGTGTGTGTGTGTGTGTGTGTGTGTGTGTGCGAGTGTGTGTGTGTGTGTGTTTATCTGTGTGTGTGTGTGTGTCAGTGTGTGTGTGTCAGTGTGTGTGTTAGTTTGTTGGTCCTCTACCTATCGCTTATTAAGAATGAATAATACCACAGGTTGAAGTTGACAATGTCACAAGTTAAATCCATGGTCATCAGGCACGGGTCAGCCGGGTCAGCGTCAATCTGGCCAGTCACCCTGGGGTTCTGTACCGCAGTAAGTAAGGCGGAGTAAGGTCGCGGTGAAAGCTAAACTGACCCTCCGGCACCTAAACCCGTTCTAGCTGAAAAGAACCTCTTATTCTATGTAAAAACCAAGGACAGGTATGTGTCGGTAAACATTATCGCGTACGCGCCAAAGCCGAGTATTGTGTCGTGAAATGGGTGAACCCACACTGACTCGGCAGACCTCGCTGCCACTTTTGACAGTGACACCGACAATGCGCCCTAATCCGGCCTGACTTGTACGAATCGGACCTACATTTACACGGATAAATCCTTTACAAAAAACGGCATATTGTGACCATATTGTCTGCGATACAAGGAAATGGTGTGTGTGTGTGTGTGTGCACACGGTGTGTGTGCAGTGTGTGAGAGCATGTGTGTGCCAGTGTGTGACGGTGTGTGTGTGTAGATAGAGACATTTTGAGTTCGATCTTCTACGGTACCTCTCTCTCTCTCTCTCTCTCTCTCTCTCTCTCTCTCTCTCTCTCTCTCTCTCTCTCTCTCTCTCTCTCTCTCTCTCTCTCTCTCTCTAATAATAATGCATAAAGTGATGTCAGGATATGCACCGGAGACATTACGTGATAATTTTATTTTGAACTATAACAGACTAAAAATCATCACACCGACTCCACGTATTGACCTTTTCAAATCAAGCCTTCTATATTCAGGTGCGGTCCTATGGAACTCACTTCCTATTTTTCTTAAGCATAAAACAAACACAGACAGCTTCAAAAAAAATTATATGTCGCACATAATGCAACTAAACATGTGCTGAATGGTTCAACAATTCATTTAAAATGTATGTGCATGTTAAACTAAATTATAATAATATGCAGATCTAAATTAAGATATGTTAAAAATTGACATATTTATTATTGGAAATTGTACTTAAAATGCAGCATGACAAATGTATATCTGTATATATATATAATGTATTATAAGTTTGATGTGATAGTTATTTGATTATATTGTTTTCTGTTCTTGTTGACCCTATATTAGGGCGAGGGCTGGATGTAAAAAAGCAATATTCTTGCTTATCTATTACCCTCGATAATAAAGATTTTGTCTTGTCTTGTCTTGTCTCTCTCTCTCTCTCTCTCTCTCTCTTAGTCCCCTCTCTGGGCGAGGGCTGGTTGAAAAAAAGCTCGTTGTATTGCTTATGCCACAACTGACCCTCGAAAAATTAGTTGATTTGATTTGATTTGATTTGATTTGATCTCTCTCTCTCTCTCTCTCTCTCTCTCTCTCTCTCTCTTCGTTCTCAGTCTCTCTCTCTCTCTCTCTCTCTCTCTCTCTATGTGTCTGTCTCTCTCTCTCTCTATGTGTCTGTCTGTCCCTCTCTCTCTCTCTCTTTTTTCTCACCGACTCTCTTTCTCACGCACACACACGCCAAAGCAACCACACGCACAACAGCTCACGTACACACTGACATACACACACAACGTGGCACGGCATTCACACACTACACACACACACACATCCGCACAACTGGTCACGTTTATTCACACTGACATGACACACAACGTGGGGCACACACACACACACACACACACACACACACACACACACACACACACACACACACACACCGTGTCACACTCACACACTACATACTACCGTCACTGACATCCGCACAACTGGTCACGTATATACACACTGACATACACACACAACGTTGGGCACACACACACGCACACGACACACACTCACACACTGACACACACACTGACAAACATCAGTGCTGGGACGTATACCACACACACACACACACACACACACACTGACACTGAAACACACTGTGACACACACACACACACACACACACACACACACACACACACACTGATCAGTGTCGGGACGTATACCACGCCGTTTTTTGGCGTCAGTTGCTTATGTGCGTGTCCGTTTATTTCAGTGTTTGTTTGTTTGTTTGTGATGGGTTTGTTTAACGTTATTACGCGGTATACGAGTTGGGATGGGCGTGGGAGAGTTTTAAGTGCCAAATCGGGTGCCATGTTCAAACTAGTAATTAGTGTGGCTCAACTTTCTTTCTTTTTTTTTTCGTTCTGTTTGTAATTTTTATTTCGTTGCTCCCCCTCACAATCCACTCACACATACACTGCCGCATAAGTTGTTCGGCAGACGTACGCGGATGTTTCTTTCTTTCTTTCTTTATTTGGTGTTTAACGTCGTTTTCAACCACGAAGGTTATATCACGACGGGGAAAGGGGGGAGATGGGATAGAGCCACTTGTCAATTGTTTCTTGTTCACAAAAGCACTAATCAAAAATTTGCTCCAGGGGCTTGCAACGTAGTACAATATATTACCTTACTGGGAGAATGCAAGTTTCCAGCACAAAGGACTTAACATTTCTTACATACTGCTTGACTAAAATCTTTACAAACATTGACTATATTCTATACAAGAAACA